>NW_027522637.1:0-206961 GCF_052094955.1 Ictidomys tridecemlineatus
CTGTAGCAGGACTTCTGCACCCCAGTCTCCAAACTCTGCTCTCTCAAACAGTCCTTGTGCACGCCAGTCTCCAACCTCTGCTCTCTGTAATGGTCCTTCTGCACCCCAGTCTCCCACCTCAGCTTTCTGTATCATAATTCTTCATCCCAGTCACCAACGTCTTCTCTGTTTAACAGTCCTTCTGCATCTCAGTCTCCAAATTCTGCTCTCTGCAACAGTCCTTCTGCACCCCAGTCTCCAACCTCTGCTTTCTGCAACAGTTCTTCTGCACCCCAGTCTCCAACCTGTGCTCTCTGTAACAGTCCTTGTGAACACCAGTCTCCCACATCTTCTCTCTATAACGATTCTTCTGCAGCCCAGTCTACACCTATGCTCTCTGCAACGATTTTCTGCAACTCAGTCTACATAATCTGGTCTCTGTAACAGTTCTTCTACACGCCAGGATCTAACATTTGCTCTCTGCAACATTTCTTCTACACCCAGGTCTCCAAACTGTGCTCTCTGTAACTGTCCTTCTGCACCTCAGTCTGGAAACACTGCTCTCTTCAACAATTCTTCTGCATCCCAGTCTGTAACCTCTGCTCTTGTAACACTCTTTCTGCACCTCTGTCTCCAAAAGGATCTCTGTAAGATTCTTGTGCAACCCTGTCTCGAAACTGTGCTATCTGTAACAGTCCTTCTACAACCCAGTCTCCAACCTCTGCTCTCTGCAACAGTCCTACTGCACCCCAGTCTCCAACCTCTACTCTCTGTAAGATCCTTCTGCACCACAGTCTCCAACCTCTGCTCTCTGTAACAGTCCTTTTGTACCCCAGTCTCCAAACTCTGCTGTCTGCTAAAGTCCTTCTGCACCCAGGTCTCCAACCTCTACGCTCGATAAGATCAATCTGCACTGCAGTCTCCAAACTCTGCTCTCTATAACAGTCCTTCTGCACCCCAGTATCCAACCTCTGCTCTGTGCAACAGTCCTACTGCAACCCAGTCTCCATCCTCTACTCTCTGTAAGATTCTTCTGCACGACAGTCTCCAAAGTCTGTTCTCTGCAACAGTCATTCTGCGCCCCGGTATCCAACCTGTGCTCTCTGTAAAAGTCCTTCTGTACTGCAGTCTCCAAACTCTACTGTCTGTAATGGTCCTTCTGCAGTCTAGTCTCCAACCTCTGCTTTGTTTATCAGTTCTTCTGCACCCAAGTCTCCAACCTCTGCTCTCTGTATCAGTCCTTCTTCACCTATATCTCCAACCTCTACTCTCTGCAACAGTTTTTCTGCAACCCTGTCTCCAACCTCTGCTCTCTGCAACATTTCTTCTACACTCAGATCTCCAAACTGTGCTATCTGTAACTGTCATTCTGCACCCCAGTCTACAACCTCTGCTCTCGGTAACGATCCTTCTCCCCTGAGTCTCAAACCTCTGCTCTCTGAAATGATCCTCTGCACCTCAGTTTCCAACCTCTGCTCTCTGCAGTGATCCTTCTGCACCCCAGTCTCCAACCTGTGGTCTCCGTAACTGTCATTCTGACCCCAGTCTCCAAACTATGCTCTCTGTAAAGAAACTTCTGCACCCCTTTCTCCAACCTCTGCTCTCTGCAATAATTCTTCTGCACCTCAGTTTCCAACCTCTGCTCTCGGCAACGATCCTTCTGTACACCAGGCTCCAACATCTGCTCTTTGTAACAGTCCTTCTGCACCTCAGTTTCCAACCTCTGCTCTCTGTACCATCCTTCTGTACCTCAGTCTCCAACCTCTGCTCTCTATAACAGTCCTTCTGTACCTCAGTCTCCAACATCTGCTCTCTGTAACAGGCCTTATGCACCCCAGTCTCCAAACTCTGCTCTCTGTAACAGTTCTTCTGCACCCCAGTCTCGAACCTCTGCTCTCAGTAACAGTCCTTCTGCACCCGAGTCTCCAAACTCTGCTCTCTGTAACAATCCTTCTGCACCCCGGTCTCCAACCTCTGCTCTCTGTGCAGTTCTTCTCCACCACAATCTCCAACCTCTGCTCTCTGTAACGGAACTTCTGCAAGCCAGTCTCAAACATCTGCTCTCTGCAACGATCCTTCTTCTACCCTTCTCCAAACTCTGCTCTCTGTAACAGTATTTTTGTATCGCAGTCTCCAACCTCTTCTCTTTGTAATGGTTTTTCTGCTCACCAATTGCCAACCTCTGGTTTCTGTAACAGACGTTCTACACCTCAGACTCCAAACTCTGCTCTCTGTAAAAGTCTTTCTGAGCCTCATTCTGAATCCTCTGCTCTCTGCAACGATCCTTCTGCTCCCCAGTCTTCAAACTGTGCTATGTGTAACAGGCCTTCTGCACCCCAGTCTACAACCTATGCTCTCTGTAACAGTCCTTCTGCACCCCAGTCTCTAACTCTGCTCTCTGTAACAGGCCTTCTGCACCCCTGTCTCCCACCACTTCTCTCTACAACAATCGTTCTGCAAGTCAGTCTCCAACCTCTGCTCTCTGCAACAGTCCTTTTGCACTCCAGTCTCCAATTTGTGCTCTCCGTAAGATCCTTCTGCATCCCAGTCTCCAACATCTGCTCTCTGTAACAGTCCTTCTGCACCCCAGTATCCAACGTCCTTCTCTCTGTAAAGTCATCTGCACCTCAGTTTCCAAACGTTGCTCTCTGTAATGGTCCTTCTTCAACCCAGTCTCCAACATCTGCTCACTGCAACGATCTTTCTTCTCAACAGGCTCCAGCCTCTGCTCTCTGCAATTGTATCTCTGCACCCCAGTCTCCAAACTCTGCTCTCTGTAACAGTCCTTCTGTACCGCAGTCTCCAAACTCTTCTCTCTGTAACGGTCCTTCTGAACCCCAATTGCCAAACTCTGCTTTCTGTAACAGTCCTCTGCAAATCAGACTCCAACCTCTGCTATCTGTAACAGTCCTTCTGAGCCTCAGTCTGAAACCTCTGCTCTCTGTAATGGTCCTTAAGCACCCCAGTCTCCAACCTCTGCTTTCTGTAACAGGTCTTCTGCAACCCAGTCTCCAAACTCTGCTCTGTAACAGGACTTTTGCACCCCGGTCTCCAAACACTTCTCTATGCAGCGATCCTTCTGCACCTCAGTCTCCAAACTTTGTTCTCTGCAACAGTGCTTCTGCACCCCAGGCTTGAAACTCTGCTCTCTGTAATAGTCCTTCTGTACCGCAGTCTCCAACCTCTTCTCTCTCTAACGGTCATTCTGCACCCCAGTTTCCAAATACTTCTTTGTGTAACAGTTATTCTGCACCCCAGTCTCCAACCAGTGCTCTCTGTATAAGTCCTTCTGCACCTCAGTCTTCAACATCTGCTTTCTGCAACAGTCCTTCTATACCCCAGTCTCCAGCCTCTGCTCTCTGTAAGATCCTTCTGCACCCCACTTTCCAAACTCTGCTCTTTGTGACATTCCTTCTGAACCCCAGTCTCCAGCCTCTTCTCTTTGTAACAGTACTTCTGTACACAGTCTCCAGTCTCTTCTCACTGAAACATTTCCTCTGCACACCACTCGCCATACTGTGCTCTCTGTAACTGTCTTTCTTACCCCAGTCTCCAACCTCTGCTCTCTTTAACGATCCTTCTGCACCTCAGTCTCCAACCTCTGGCCTCTGCAAGGATCCTTCTGAACTTCAGTTTGCAACCTCTGCTCTCTGCAACAGTCCTTCTACACCACTGTCTCCAACGTCTCCTCTCTTTACCAATCTTTCTGCACCTCAGTCTCCAACCTCTGCTCTCTTTAACAGTCCTTCTGCACCTCAGTCTTCAACTGATGCTCTCTGAAACAGGCTTTCTGCACCCCAGTCTCCAACCTTTGCTCTCTGTAACAGTTCTTCTGCACGCCAATCTCGAACCTCTGCTCTCTGTAACAGTCTTTCTTAAACCCAGTCTCCAACCTCTTCTCTCTGCAACGATCCTTCTGCACCTCAGTCTCCAACCTCTGATCTATGCAACAGTCCTTCTGCACCCCAGTATCCAGACTCTGCTCTCTTAAAGATCCTTTTGCATCCCTTTCTCCAACCTCTGCTCTCTGTAACAGTCCTTTTGCACCTCAGTCTCCAACCTCTGCTCTATGTAAGATCCTTCTGAAACCCATTCTCCAAACGCTGCTCTCTGTAACAGTCCTTCTGCACCCCAGTCTCCAAACTCTGCTCTCTGTAACAGGCCTTCTGCACCCCAGTCTCCAACTTCTACTCTCTGCAACAGTCCTTCTAAACCCAAGTCTCCAACCTCTGCTCTCTGCAACAGTCCTTCTGCACCCAGTCTACAACATCTGTTCTCTGCAACAGTCCTTCTGCACCTCAATGTGAAAACTCTGCTCTCTGCAACGATCCTTGTACACCACATTCTCTAAACTCTGCTTTCTGTAACAGTCTTTGTGCACGTCATTCTCCAACCTCTGCTATCCGTAAAAGTCTTTCTGCACCCCCGTCTCCAACCTCTGCTCTCTGTAAGATCCTTCTGCACCCAGGTTTCCAAACTCTGCTCTCTGTAACATTCCTTCAGGTACCCAGTCTCCAACCTCTGCTCTCTGTAACAGTCCTTCTGCTCCCCATTCTCCAACCCCTGCTCTCTGTAACAGTCCTTCTGTACCGCAGTCTCCAACCTCTGCTCTCTGTAACTGTCGTTCTGTACCACAGTCTTCAAACTCTGCTCTCTGCAATGGTCCTTCTGCACCCCATTCTCCAACCTCTGTTGTCTGCAAGAGTCCTTCAGCACCTCAGTATGCAACCTCTTCTCCCTGCCACAATCCTTTGGCACCCAAGTCTCCAACATCTGCTCTCTGAAAAAGTCCTTCTGCACCCGAGTCTCCAACATCTGCTCTCTGCAACAGTCCTTCTGCACCTCAGTCTGAAAACTCTGCTCTCTGCAATGATCCTTGTGCACCCCAGTCTCAAAACTCTGCACTCTGAAACAGTCCTTCTGTACTGCAATCTACAACCTCTGCTCTCTGTAACAGTCCTTCTGCACCCCAGTCTCCACATTCTGCTTTCTGTATCAGTCCTTCTGTGCCCCAGTCTCCAACCTCTGCACTCTGTAACAGTCCTTCTCGACCCCAGTCTCCAGCCTCTGCTCTCTGTAACAGTCCTCCTTTAGTGCAGTCTCCGAAATCTGCTCTCTGTAACGGTCCTTCTGCACCCCAGTCTCTAACCTCTGCTTTCTGTATCAGTCCTTCTGCACCCCAGTCTCCAACCTCTGCTCTCTGTAACAGTCCTTCTGCACCTCAGTCTCCACACTCTGCTGTCTGCAACAGTCCTTCTGCACCCAAGTCTCAAACCTCTGCTACCTGCAACAGTCCTTCTGCACCTCAGTCTCTAACCTCTACTCTCTGTAACAGTCCTCCTGCACCTCAGTCTTCAACATTTGCTCTTTGTATGATTGTTCTGCAACCCAGTCTCCAAACTCTGCCCTCTGTAACAGTTCTTCAGCACCCCTTCTCAAAACTCTGTTCTCCATAACAGTCCTTCTGCAAACCAGTTTCAATACTCTGCTCTCTACAATGATCCTTCCCCACCCCAGTTTCCAGTTTCCATCCTCTGCTCTCTGCAACAGTCCTTCTCCACACCAGTCTTCAACATCTGCTCTCTTTAACAGTCCTCCAGTAGTGCAGTATCCAAAATCTCCTCTCCGTAATGGTTCTTTTGCACCCCAGTCTCCAAAATCTGTTCTCTGTAAAAGTTCTTCTAAACCTCAGTGTCCAAACTCTGCTCTCTTCAACAGTCCTTCTGCACCTCAGTCTGAAAACTCTGTTCTCTGCAACGATCCTTCTGCTCAGTGTCGATCCTTCTTCTAAACCTCAGTGTCCAACATCTGCTCTCTGTAACAGTCCTGCTGTACCTCAGTCTCCAACCTCTGCTCTCTGTAAGATCTTTCTGCAACCCTATCTCAAAACCCTGCTTTCTGTAGGAGTCCTTCTGCACCCCAGTATCCAACCTCTGCTCTCTGTAAAAGGCCTTTTGTACCCCATTCTCCAACCTCTGCTCTCTGTAACAGTGCTTCTGCACCTCAGTCTAAAAACTCTGCTCTCTGCAACAGTCCTTCTGTACCCCAGTCTCCAAACTCTGCTTACTGTATCAGTCCATCTGCACCACAATTTCCAACCTCTGCTCTCTGTAACAGTCTTTCTGCACCTCAGTCTACAAACTCTGCTCTCTGCAACAGTCCTTCTACATCCCAGTCTCCAACATCTGCTCTCTGCAACAGTCCAAGACTTGCACCCAAGTCTCAAACCTCTGCTTTCTGTAAGAGTCCTTCTTCACCCCAGTCTCCAAACTCTGCTATCTGTAATAGTCCTTGTGCACCCCAGTCTCCAACGTCTGCTCTCTTTAACAATAATTCTGCACCCCAGTCTCAAAATTGTGCTCTCTGCAACGATCCTTTTGCACCCCATTCTCCAACCTCTGTTCTCTGCAAAAGTCCTTCGGCACCCCAGTCTCCAACATCTGCGCTCTGCAACAGTCCTTCTGAACCTTAGTCTGAAAACTCTGCTCTCTGCAACAATCCTTGTGCACCCCAGTCTCCAAACTCTGCTTTCTGTAACAGTCCTTCCGCACCTCAGTCTCCAAAATTGGCTCTCTGTAACAGTGCTTCTGCACCGCAGCCTCCAACCTCTGCTCTCTGTAAGAGTCCTGCTGCTCCTCAGTTTCCAACCTCTGCTATCTGTAACAGTTTTTCTGCTCCCTGGTCTCCAACCTCTGCTCTCTGTAACAGTCCTTCTACACCAGAGTCACCAACCTCTGCTCTCTGTAACGGTCCTTCTGCACCACAGTCCCCAACCTCTTCTTTCTGTATCATTCTTCTGCACCACAGTTTCCAACCTCTGTTTTCTGCAACATTCCTTCTGCACCTCAGTCTCCAACCTCTGCTCTCTGCAACAGCTCTTCTGCACCCCATTCTCCAACCTCTGCTCTCTGCAACTGTTCTTCTGCACCCCAGTCACCAAAGTCTGCACTCTGAATCAGTCCATCTCCACACCAGTCTCCAAACGCTGTTGTCTGTCACAGTCCTCCTGTAGTGCAGATTCCAAAATCTGCTCTCTGTAACGGTCCTTCTACACCCCATGTCCAGCCTCTGCTCTCTGCAGCAGTCCCTCTGCGACCCAGTCTCCAACCTCTGCTCTCTGTAACAATCCTTCTGCACCTGAGTCTCCAAACTCTGCTCTCTGTAACAGTCCTTCTGCACTTAAGTCTCCAACCTCTGTTCTCTGTAACAGTCCTTATGCACCTCAGTCTCCAACTTCTGCTCTCTGTAAGATCCTTCTGCACCGCTGTCTCCAAGCTCTGCTCCTTGCAACGCTCCTTCTGCAACCCAGTTTCCAAACTCTTCTCGATGTAAACACCTTCTGCACCTCAGTCTTTAATCTCTGCTCTCTGCAACAGTCCTTCTGCACCCCAGTCTCCAAACACTGCTCTCTGCAACAGTCTTTCTGTACTGCAATCTCCAACTTCTGCTCTCTGTAATGGTCTTTCTGCGCCGCAGACTCCAATCTCTGCTTTCTGTATCAGTTTTTGTGCACCCCAGTCTCAAAATTCGGCTCTCTCTAAGAGTCGTTCTGCACCTCAGTCTCCAACCTCTGCTCTCGGCAACAGTCCTTCTGCACCCCGGTCTCAAACCTCTGCTCTCTGAAACAGTGCTTCTCCACCCCAGTCTCAATCCTCTGCTCTCTGCAAAAGTCCTTCTGCACCCCAGTCTCCAAATTCTGTTCTCTGAAACAATCCTCCTGCACCTCAGTCTCCAACCTCTGCTCTTTGTAACAGGACTTCTGCACCTCAGTCTCCAACCTCTAATCTCTGCAACAGTCTTTCTGCACTCCAGTCTACAACCTCTGCTCTCTGCAACAGTCCTTATCCACCCCATTCTCCAAACTCTGCTCTCTGCAACAGTCCTTCTGCACCGCAGTCTCCAACCTCTGCTCTCCTTAATAGTCCTTCTGCATCACAGTCTCAGACCTCTGCTCTCTGTAAGATCTTTCTGCACTCCAGATTCCAAACTCTACTTTATGTAACATTCCTTCTCCACCCCAGTTTTCAACCTCTGCTTTCTGCAAGTGTCCTGCGGCACCCCAGTTTCCAACCTCTGTCCTCTTCAACAGTCCTTCTGCTCCCCAGTCTCCAACATCTTCTCCTGTAACAGTCCTTCTGTACAGCAGTCTCCAACCTGTGCTCTCTGTAACATTCCTTCTGCACCCCAGTCTCCAACCTCTGCTCTCTGTAACGGTTTTTCTATACTGCAGTCTCCAAACTCTGGTCTCTGTAACGGTCCTTCTGCAACCCAATTTTCAACCTCTGCTTTCTGTAACAGTCCTTCTGCACCTCAGTGTCCAAACTCTGCTCCCTCTAACAGTTCTTCTACACCTCAGTCTCGAACCTCTGCTCTCTATAACAGTCCTTCGGAACCTCAGTCTGACACCTCTGCTCTCTACATGATCTTTCTGCACCCCAATCTTCAAACACTTCGCTCAGTAACAGACAAACTGCACCCCAGTCTCCAAACTCTGCTCTGTGTAACACTTTTTCTATACTGTAGTCTCCAAACTCTGGTCTGTGTAACAGTCCTTCTGCACACCAATTTCTAACCTCTGCTTTCTGTAACAGTCCTTCTGCACTTCAGTCTCCAAACTCTGCTCTCTGTAACAGTCGTTCTACACCTCAGTCTCCAACCTCTGCTCTCTGTAACAGTCCTTCAGCACCTCAGTCTGACACCTTGCTCTCTGCACGATTCTTCTGCACCCCAGTCTCCAACCTCGGCTCTCTACAATGATCCTACTGCACCCCAGTCTCCAAACTCTGATCTCTGCAACAGTCCTCTCTACCTCAGTCTCCAAATTCTGCTCTCTGTAAGATCCTTCTACACCCCTGTACCCAAATTCTGCTCTCTGTAAAAGTCCATCTGTACCCGAGTCTCAAACCTGTGCTCTCTGTAACAGGACTTCAGTACCTCAGTCTCCAACCTCTGCTCTCTGCAACAGTTCTTCTGCACCCCAGTTCCCAAACGCTGATCTCTGGAACTGTCCTTTTCCACTCCAGTCTCCAACATCTGCTCTCTGCAACAGTCCTTCTGCACCCTAGTCTCCAAACTTTGCTCTCTGCAATGATCCTTCTAAACCCCAATATCCAATGTCTGCTCTCTACAACAGTCCTTCTGCACTCTAGTTACCAACATCTGCTCTCTGCAACAGACCTTCTGCACCCCAGTCTCCAACATCTGCTCTCTGCAACAGTTCTTCTACACCTCAATCTGAAAACTCTGCTCTCTGCAACGACCCTTCTGCACCCCAGTCTCCTATTTCTGCTCTCTGTAACAGCCCTTCGTCACCTCAGTCTCCCAACTCGGCTCTCTTTATAATCCTTCTGTAACACAGTCTTCAAACTCTGCATTCTGTAACAGTCTTTCTGCACAACAGTCCCCAACCTCTGCACTCTGTAACAGGACTTCTGCAACCCAGTCTCCAAACTCTGCTCTCTGTAAAAGGCCTTCTGCAACCCAGTATCCAACCTCTTCTCTGCAACTATTCTCCACCCAAGTCTCCAACATCTGCTCTCTGCAACAGTCCTTTTGCACCCCAGTCTCCTAACTCTGCTCTCTGTAAGATCCATGTGAACCCCAATCTCCAACTTCTACTCTCTGTTACAGTCCTTCTGCAACCCAGTCTCCAAACGCTGCTCTCTGCAACTGTCCTTTTCCACCCCAGTCTCCAACATCTGCTCTCTTCAACAGTCCTTCTGCACCCTAGTCTCCAAACTCTGCTCTCTTCAACGATCCTTCTGAACCCCAGTATCCAATGTCTGCTCTCTGCAACAGTCCTTCTGCACCACAGTCTCCAACCTCTGCTCTTTTTAAGATCCTTCTGCACTCCAGTTTCCAAACTCTGCTCTCTGTAACATTCCATCTCCACCCCAGTCTCCAACCTCTGTCCTCTGCAACAGTCATTCAGCTCCCCAGTCTCCGAGATCTGCTCTGTGTAACAGTCCTTCTACACCCCAGTCTCCAAACTCTTTTTTCTGTATCAGTCAATTTTAACCTCGTCTCTATACTCTGTTCTCTGTATCTATCCTGCTGCACCTCAGTCTCCAACCTGTGCTCTATGTAAGAGTCCTTCTGCACACCAGTCTCCAAACTTTGCTCTCTGCAACAGTCCTTCTGTACTGCAGTCTCCAACATCTGCTCTCTGTAAGGGTCTTTCTGAACCGCAGACTCCAATCTCTGCTTTCTGTATCAGTCCATCTGCACCCCAGTCTCCAACTTCTTCTCTCTCTAAAAGTTATTCTGCATCTCAGTCTCCAACATCTGCTCTCGGTAAAAGTCCTATACCGCAGTCTCCAAACTCTTCTCTCTTTAACGGTCCTTCTGCACCCCAAATTCCGAACTCTGCTACCTGTAACAGTCCTTCTGCACCTGAGTCTTCAAACTCTGCTCTCTGTAACAGTCCTTCTACAACTCAGTCTCCAACCTCTGCTCTCTGTAACCGCCCTTCTGAACCTCAGTCTAAATCCTCTGCTCTCTGCACCATCCTCTGCACCCCAGTCTCCAAACACTGCTCTCTGTAACAGTCCACCTGCACCTCAGTCTACAACCTCTGCCCTCTGTAATATCCTTCAGCAACCCAGTCTCTAATCTCTGCTCTATATAACAGTCCTTCTGCATCCAAGTATCCAAGATCTCCTCTCTGTAGCAGGCCTTCTGCACGCCAGTCTCCAAACTCTGCTCTCTGTAGCAGGGCTTCTGCACCCAGTCTCCAAACTCTGATCTCTGCACCGATCCTTGTGCACACGAAACTCCAACCTCTGCTCTCTGCAATGATCCTACTGCACGCCAGTCTCCAACCTCTGATCTCTGCAACACTCTTTCTGCACCTCAGTCTCCAATTTCTTCTGTCTGTCAGATCCTTCTGAACCCCTGTCTCAAAGGTCTGCTTTTTTGCAACGATCCTCCTGCACCCCAGTCTCCAACCTCTGCTCTATGAAACTGGACTTCTGCACCTCAGTCTCCCACATCTACTTTCTGCAACAGTCCTCCTGCACTGCAGTCTCCAAACTCTGCTCTCTGAAACAGTCTTTCTGTACTGCAGTCTCTAACCTCTGCTCTCTGTAACGGTCTTTCTGCACCCCAGAATCCAATCTCTGCTTTCTGCATCAGTCCTTCTTCACCCCAGTCTCCAACATCTGCTCTCAGCAACAGTCCTTCTGCACCCCAGTCTCCAACCTCTGCTCTCTGTAACAGTCCTTCTGCACTTCAGTCTCCAAACTCTGCTCTCTGTAGGATCTTTCTAAAACCCAGTCTCCAAACTCTGCTCTCTGTAACAGTCTTTCTTCACACCAGTGTCCTACCTCTGCTCTCTGCAACAGTCCTTCTGCACCCCAGTCTCCAAAATCTGCTCTCTGCAACAGTCCTTCTGCACGTCAGTCTAAAAACTCTGCTGTCTTCAACGAACCTTCTGCACCCCGTCTCCTAACTCTGCTGTCTGTAATATCCTTCTGCACCTCAGTCTCCCAATTCTTCTCTCTGTAAGATCCTTCTGCAACCCAGTCTTTAAACTCTGCACTCTGTAACCGTCCTTCTGCACAACAGTCTCCAACCTCTGCTCTGTGTAACAGTCCTTCTGTACTGCAGTCTCCAACCTCTGCTCTACATAACGGGCCTTCTGCACCCCAGTCTCCAACCTCTGCTCTCTGCAATGATCCTACTGCACCCCAGTCTTCAACCTCTGATTTCTGCAACAGTTTCTCTGCACCTCAGTCTGAAAATTCTGCTCTATGCACGATCCTTCTGCACCCCAGTCTCCAACCACTGCTCTCGGTAACAGTCCCCCTGCACCTCAGTCTCCAACCTCTGCTCTCTGTAAGATCCTTCATCAACCCAGTCTCCAAGCAGTCCTCTCTGTAACAGACCATCTCACCTAAGTCTCCAAATTCTTCTCTCTGCCACAATTCTTCTCCACACCAGTCTCAAACCTCTGCGCTCTGAAACAGTCTTTTTGAACCACAGTCGACAACCTCTGCTCTCTGCAACAGTCCTTCTGCACCCCAGTCTCCAACCTCTGCTCTCTGTAACCTTCCTTCTGCACCCCAGTTTCCAACATCTGCTCTCTGTAACCGTCCTTCTGCACCCCAGTCTCCAACCTCTGCTCTCCGTAACAGTCCTTCTGAACCTCAGTCTTCAACCTCTGCTCTCTGCAACAGTCCTTCTGCACACCATTCTCCAACCTCTGCTCTCTGCAACAGTCTTTTGCACCCCATTCTCCAACATCTGCTCTCAACAACAGTCCTTCTAACTCCAGTCTCCAAATTCTGCTCTGTGCAACGATCCTTCTGGAACCCAGGCTCCTACGTGTGCTCTCTGCAACAGTCCTTCTGCACCACAGTTTCCATCCTCTGCTCTCTGTAAGATCTTTCTGCATGCCAGTGTCCAAAATCTGCTGTCTCTAACATTCCTTCTCCACCGCAGTCTGTAACCTCTGCTTTCTTCGAAGGTCCTGCGGCACCCCAGTCTCCAACCTCTGTCCTCTGTAACAGTCCTTCTGCTCCCCAGTCTCCAACCTCTGCTCTCTGTAACGGTCCTTCTGCAGCCCAGTCTTTAACCTCCACTTTTTATATCAGTCCTTCTGAACCCCAGTCTCCAAGCTCTGTGCTCTGTATTTATCATTCTGCACGCCAGTCTCAAACCTCTGCTCTCTGCAACAGTCCTTCTGCACCACAGTCTTCACACTCTGCTCTGTGTAAGATTCTTCTGCACTCCAGTTTCCAAACTATACACTCTGTAACATTCTTTCTCTAACCCAGTCTTTAACCTCTGCTTTCTGTAAGTGTCCTGCGGCTCCCCAGTCTCCAAACTCTGTCCTCTGCAACAGTCCTTCTGCTCCCCAGTCTCCAACATATGCTCTCTGAAACAGTCCTTCTGAAATGCAGTCTCCACCCTCTCCTCTCCGTAAGGTCCTTCTGCAACCCAGTCTCCAAAGTCTGCTTTCTGTATCCGTCCTTCTGAAGCCCAGTCTCAAACCTCTGTTCTCTGTATATATACTTCTACACCTCAGTCTCAAACCTGTTCTTTCTGTAACATTTCTTCTGCACTCCAGTCTCCAACCTCTGCTCTCTGTAACAGTTTTTCTATACCGCAGTCTCCAAATCCTGGTCTCTGTAATGGTCCTTCTGCACCCCAATTTCCAACCTCTGCTTACAATAACAGTCCTTCTGCACCTCAGTCTACAAACTCTGCGCTCTGTAACAGTTTTTCTACACCTCAGTCTCCAACTTCTGCTCTCTGTAAGATCCTTAAGCATCCCAGTCTCCAACCACTACTCTCTGGAACAGTCCACCTGCACCTCAGTCTCCAATCTCTGCTCTCTGTAAGATCTTTCAGCAACCCAGTCTCTAAACTCTGCTCTCTATAACAGTCCTTCTGCACCCCAGTCTCCAACCTCTCCTCTCTGTAAGAGGCATTCTGCACGCCAGTCTTCAAACTCTGCTCTCTGTAGCAGGCCTTCTGCACCCCAGTCTCCAACCTCTGCTCTCTGCAACGATCCTTCTGCACACCAGTCTCCAACCTCTGCTCTCTGCAATGATCCTACTGCATGCCAGTCTCCAACCTCTAATCTCTGCAACACTCCTTCTGCACCTCAGTCTCTAACTTCTTCTCTCTGTAAGATCCTTCTGCACCCCTGTCTGCAAGCTCTGCTCCTTGCAACGATCCTTCTGCACCCCAGTCTCCAAATTCTGCTCTATGTAAAAGGACTTATGCACCTCAGTCTCCAACATCTACTCTCTGCAACAGTCCTTCTGCACCCCAGTCTCTAAACTCTGCTCTCTGCAACAGTCCTTCTGTACTTCAGTCTCTAACCTCTGCTCTCTGTAATGGTCTTTCTGCACCCCATAATCCAATTTCTGCTTTCTGCATCAGTCCTTTTGCACCCCAGTCTCCAACATCTGCTCTTTCTACGAGTCCTTCTGCACCTCAGTCTCCAACCTCTGCTTTCGTCAACAGTCCTTCTGCTCCCCAGTCTCCAACCTCTGCTTTCTACAACAGTCCTTCTGCACTCCAGTCTCCAACCTCTTCTCTCTGCAACAGTCCTTCTACACCCCAGTCTCCAAACTCTGCTCTCCACAAGGATTGTTCTGGACCCCAGTCTCCAACGTCTGTTTTCTACAACAGTACTTCTGTACCACAGTCTCCAAAATCTGCTCTCTAAGACTTTTCTGGTCTCCAGTTTCCAAAATCTGCTCTCTCTAACATTTTTTCTCCACTACAGTCTCCAACCTCTGCTTTCTGCAAGGGTCCTGTGGCACCCCAGTCTCCAACGTCTGTCCTCTGTAACACTTCTTCTGCTCCCCAGTCTCCAACATCTGCTCTCTGTAACACTCCTTATGTACTGCTGTCTCCAAACTGTTCTCTGTAACGGATCTTCTACAACCCAGTCTCTAACCTCTGCTTTTTTAATCAGTCCTCCTGAACCCCAGTCTCCAACCTCTGCTCTATGTATCTATCCTTCTACACCTCAGTCTTTAACCTGTGCTTTCTGTAACACTCCTTCTGAACTCCAGTCTCCAAACTCTGCTCTCTGTAAAAGTCCTTTTATACCACAGTCTCCAACCTCTGCTCTCTGTAACGGCCTTTCTGCACCCCAATTTCCAACCTCTGCTTTCTGTAACAGTTCTTTTGCTCCTCAGTGTCTAAACTCTCCTCTCTGTAACAGTCTTTCTACACCTCAGTCTCCAACCTCTGCTCTCTGTAACAGTACTTCTGCACCTCAGTCTGAAACCTCTGCTCTTTGTAAGTTCCTTCAGCAAACCAGTCTCCAAACTGTGATCTCTGTAAAAGTCATTCTGCACGCCAGTCTCAAAACTCTGCTCTCTATAGTGGGCCTTCTGCATGCCAGTCTCCAACCTCTGCTCTTTGCAATGATCATACTGCACCCCAGTCTCCAACTTCTGATCACTGCAGGAGTCCTTCTGTACCTCAGTCTCCAAATTCTGCTCTCTGTAAGATCCTTCTGTACCCCTGTCTCCAACCTCTGCTCTCTGTAACAGTCCTTCTGCACCACAGTCTCCAAAGTCTACTCTCTGCAACAGTCCTTCTTCACCCCAGTCTCCAACCTCTGCTCTCTGCAACAGTCCTTCTGCAACCCAGTCTCAAACCTCTGCTCTCTGTAACAACCCTTATTCACCTCAGTCTCAAAACTCTGTACTCTGCAACGTTCCTTCTGCACCTCAGTCTCAAACCTCTACTCTCTGTAACAGTTCTTCTGCACCTCATTCTCCAACCTCTTCTCTCTCTAGGAACCTTCTCCAACCAAGTCTACAAACTCTGCTCTCTGTAACAGTCATTCTGCACACCAGTCTCCAAACACTGCTCTCTGCACTGATCCTTCTTCACACCAGTCTCCAACCTCTGCTCTCTGAAACAGTACTTCTGAACCCCAGTCTCCAACATTTGCTCTCTGCAACAGTCCTCCTGCAACTCAGTCTGAAAACTCTGATCTCTGCAACGATAATTCTGCACCTCAGTCTACTACCTCTGCTCTCTGTAAGATGCTTCTGCATTCCAGTCTCAAAAGTCTGCTCTCTGTAACAGTCCTTCTGAACAACAGTTTCCAACCTCGGCTCTCTGTAAGAGGAATTCTGCAACCCAGTCTCAAAACTCTGCTCTCTGTAACAGGCCTTCTGAAACCCAGTCTTCAACCTCTTCTCTCTGCAATGATTCTTCTCCACAACAGTCTCAAACCTCTGCTCTTGGCAAAAGTCTTTCTGCATCCTTTTCTCTAACCTCTGCTCTCTGTAAGATCCTTATGCACTCTAGTCTTCAACCTCTCCTCTCTGTAACAATCCTTCTGCACCCCAGTCTCAAACATCTGCTCTCTGCAACAGTTCTTCTGCACCACAGTCTGAAAACTATTCTCTCTGCAACGACCTTTCTGCACCCCAGTCTCCAACTACTGCTCTCTGCAACAGTCTTTCTGCACCCCAGTCTCCAACCTCTGCTCTCTGAAACAGTCCTTCTGCACCTCAGTCTCCAACCTCTGCTCTATGTAACAGGACTTCTGCACCTTAGTCTCAAACCACTGCTCTCTGCAACAGTCCTTCTGCACTCCAGTCTCCAACCTCTTCTCTCTTCAACAGTCCTTCTGCACCCCAGTCTCCAACCTCCGCTGTCTGCAACAGTCCTTCTGCACCCCGGTCTCCAACCTCTGCTCTCTGCAACAGTCCTTCTGCAACACAGTCTCCATTTTCTGCCCTCTGTAAGATTCCTCTGCACTCCAGTTTCCAAACTCTGCTCTCTGAAACATTCCTTCTCCAACCCCGTCTTTAACCTCTGCTTTCTGCAAGTGTCCTGCGGCACTCCAGTTTCCAAACACTGTCCTCTGCAACAGTCTTTCTGGACTCCAGTCTCCGAACTCTGCTTTCTGTATCAGTCCTTCTGAAGCCCATTCTCAAACCTCTGTTTTCTGTATCTATCCTTCTGCACCTCAGTCTCCAACCTGTTCTCTCTGTAACATTCCTTCTGCACCCCAGTCTTAAACCTCTGCTCTCTGTAACAGTTGTTCTATACTGCAGTCTTCAAATCCTGGTCTCTGTAACAGTCCTTCTGCACCCCAATTTCCAAACTCTACTTAGTGTAACAGTCCTTCTGCACCTCAGTCTCAAACCTCTGCTCTCTGTAACAGTCCTTCTGCAACTCAGTCTGACACCTCTGCTCTCTGCACGATCCTTCTGCACCCCCGTCTTCAACCAATACTCTCAGCAACAGTCCTTCTGCACCCCAGTCTCCAATCTCTTCTCTCTGCAATGATCCTACTGCATCCCAGTCTCCAACCTCTGATCTCTGCAACAGTCCTTCTGCACCTCAGTCTCCAGCTTCTGCTCTCTGTAAGATTATTCTGCACCCCTGTATCCAACCTCTACTCTCTGTAACAGTCCTTCTGGACCCTAGTTACCAACATCTGCTCTCTGCAACAGACCTTCTAAACCCCAGTCTTCAACATCTGCTCTCTGCAACAGTAATTCTGCACCTCAGTCTGAAAACTCTGCTCTCTGCAACGACCCTTCTGCACCCAAGTCTCCTACCTCTGCTCTCTGCAACGACCCTTCTGCACCCAAGTCTCCTACCTCTGCTCTCTGCAACAGTCCTTCTACACCTCAGTCTGAAAACTCTTCTCACTATAACATTCCTTCTCAACCCCAGTCTCCAACCTCTGTCCTCAGCAAGCGTCATTCTGCTCCGCAGTCTGTGAGATCTGCTCTTTGTAACAGTCCTTCTGTACCAGAGTCTCCAACTTCTGCTCTTTGTAACGGTCCTTCTACACCCCAGTCTCCAAACTCTGCTTTGTGTATCAGTCTGTCTGAACTTCAGTCTCAAACCTCTGTTCTCTGTATCTATCCTTTTGCAACTCAGTCTCAACCTGTCCTCTAAGTGTCCTTCTGCACACCAGTCTCCAACCTCTGCTCTCGGTAACAATCTTATACCGCAGTCTCCAAACTCTGCTCTCCTTAACAGTACTTCAGCACACCAATTTCCAAAATCTGCTTCCTGTAACAGTCCTTCTGCAACTGAGTCTCCAAACTCTGCTCTCTGTATCAGTCCTTCTGAACCTCAGTCTCCAACCTATGCTCTTTGTAACAGTCCTTCTGCACCTCAGTCTGATAATTCGGCTCTCTGCACGATCCTTCTGCACCCCAGTCTCCAACCACTGCTCTCAGAAACAGTGCCCCTGCACCTCAGTCTCCAATCTCTGCTCTCCATAAGATTCTTCATCAACCCAGTCTCCAACGACTGCTCTCTGTAACAGACCTTCTCCACCCAAGTCTCCAAATTCTTCTCTCTGCAACAATTCTTCACCACACCATTCTCAAACCTCTGCTCTCTGCAAAAGTCCTTCTGCACCCCAGTCTCCAAACTCTGCTCTCTGTAACCGTCCATCTGCACTGCAGTCTCCAACCTCTGCTCTCTGTAACAGTCCTTCTGCACCTCAGTCTTCAACCTCTGCTTTCTAGAACAGTCCTTCTGCACCCCATTCTCCAACCTCTGCTCTTTGCAACAGTCCTTTACACCCTAGTCTCCAACATTTGCTCTCTGCAACAGTCATTCTGAACCACAGTCTCCAAACTCTGCTCTCTGTAACATCTTTCTGCACGCCAGTTTCCAAAATATGCTCTCTCTAACATTCCTTCTCCACGGCAGTTTGTAACCTCTGCTTTCTTTGAGGGTCCTGCGGCACCCCAGTCTCCAAACTCTGCTCTCAGAAACAGTCCTATACCGCAGGCTCCAAACTCTGCTCTCCTTAACGGTCCTTCGGCACCCCAATTTCCAAACTGTGCACATGAGTCTTCAAACTCTGCTCTCTGTAGCAGTTCTTCTACACCTCAGACTCCAACCTATGCTCTCTGTAACAGTCCTTCTGAACAAAGTCTTCAACCTCTGCTTTCTGTATCAGTCTGTCTGAATAGCACTCTCAAACCTCTGTTCTCTGTAATATCCTTCTGAAACCCAGTCTCCAAAATCTGCTCTATGTAACAGTGCTTCTACACACCGCTCTCTAACCTCTGCTCTCATCAAAGATCCTTCCTCACCAAAGTCTCCAACCTCTGCACTCTGCAACAGTCCTTCTGCATCCCAGTCTTCAATATCTGCTCTCTGCAACAGTCTTTCTGCAACTCAGTCTGAAATCTGTGGTCTCTGCAATGATCCTTCTGCACCTCAGTCTCTCCTAACTCTGCTTTTTGTAAGACCCTTCTGCAACCCAGTCTCCAGACTCTGCTCTTGTCAACAGTGCTTCTGCACCCTAGTCTCGAACCTCTGCTCTCTGTAAGATCCTTATGCACTCCAGTCTCCAACCTCTGCTCTCTGTAACAATCCTTCTGCACCCCAGTCTCCAACATCTGCTCTCTGCAATAGTTCTTCTGCACCTCAGTCTGAAAACTCTGCTTTCTGCAACGGCCGTTCTGCATCCCAGTCTCCAACCTCTACTCTCTGTAACAGTCCTTCTGCACCTCAGTATCCCAACTCTGCTCTCTGTAACACTCCTTCTGCACCTCAGTCTCCAACCTCTGCTCTCTGTAACAATCCTTCTGCAACCGAGTCTAAAACATCTGCTCTCTGCAACAGTCCTTCTGCACCCCAGTCTTCAAACTCTGCTATCTGCAACGCTCCTTCTGGACCCCAGTCTCCAACGTCTGCTCTCTTCAACAGTCCTTCTGCACCACAGTCTCCAACCGCTGCTCTTTGTAAGATTCTTGTGCACTCCAGATTCCATACTCTGCACTCTGTAACATTTCTTCTCCACCCTAGTCTCCAAACTCTGTCCTCTTCAAAAGACTTTCTGCTTCCCAGTCTCCGACATCTGGCCCTTCTGTACCGCAGTCTCCAACCTGTGCTTTTTGTAACGGTCCTTCTACACCCCAGTTTTCAACCTTTGCTTTCTGTATCAGTCTGTCTGAACCGCAGTCTCCAACCGCTGTTCTCTGTATCTATCCTTCTGCACCTCAGTCTCCAAAATCTGTTCTCTGCAACGGTCCTTCTGCACCTCAGTCTCCAACCTCTACTCTCTGTAACAGTCCTTCTGCACTTCAGTCTCCAACCTCTGCTCTCTGTAGCATCCTTCTAAAACCCAGTCTCCATACTCTACTCTCTGTAACAATCCTTGTGCACACCAGTCTCCAACCTCTGGTCTCTGAAACGATTCTTCTTAACCCCAGTCTCCAATGTCTGCTTTCTGCAACAGTCCTTATGCACCCCAGTCTCCAATATCTGCTCTCTGCAACAGTCATTCTGCACTTCAGTGGGAAAACTCTGCTGTATGCAACGAACCTTCTGCACCTCAGTCTCCCAACTCTGCTCTCTGTAAGATCCTTCTGCAACCCAGTCTTTCTTTAAACTCTGCACTCAGTAATCGTCCTTCTGCACAACAGTCTCCAACCTCTGCTCTCTGCAACAGGACTTCTGCAACCCAGTTTCCAAACACTGCTCTCTGTAACAGGCCTTCTGCACCCTAGTCTCCAAACATTTCTCTCTGCAAGGATTCTTTTTCACACCAGTCTCCAACCTCTGCTCTCTGCAACAGTCTTCTTGCACCACATTCTTCAAAATCTGCTCTCTGTAAGATCCATCTGAACCCCAGTCTCCAACCTCTGGTCTCTGTAACAGTCCTTCTGCACTCCAGTCTCAAACCTCTGCTCTCTGTAACAGTTTTTCTGCACCTCACTCTCCAACCTCTGCTCTCTGCAACAGTCTTTCTGAACCTCACTCTCCAACCTCTGCTGTCTGCAACAGTCCGTCTGCACCCCAGTCTCCAACATCTGCTCTCTGCAACAGTCCTTCTACACCCCAGTCTCCAACTCTGCTTTCTGCAACGATCTTTCTGAACCCCAGTCTCTAACGTCTGCTCTCTGCAAGAGTCCTTCTGGACCACAGTCTCCAAGCTCTGCTCTCTGTAACAATCCTTCTGCACCCCTGTCTGCAACCTCTGCTCTTTGTAAGATCCTTCTGCAACCCAGTTTCAAACTCTGCTCTCTGTAACAGTGCTTCTGCCAACCGGTATCCAACCTCTGCTTTCTGCAATGATCCTTCTTCACCAATGTCTCCAACCTCTGCTCTCTGCAACAGTCCTTCTACACCCCAGTCTCCAATATCTGCTCTCTGCAACAGTGCTTTTCACCTCACTCTGAAAAGTCTGCTCATTGCAAGGGCCCTTCTGCACAATAGTCTCCTACTTCTGCTCTCTGTAACAGTCCTTCTGCACCTCATTCTCCCAACTCTGCTCTTTGTAAGATCCTTCTACAACCCAGTCTTTAAACTCTGCACTCTGTAACAGTCCTTCTGCACAACAGTCTCCAAACTCTGCTCTCTGTAACATGACTACTGCCACCCAGTCTCCAAACTCTGCTCTCTGTAACATGACTTCTGCACCCCAGTCTCCAACCTCTTATCTCTGCAACAATTCTTCTCCACCCCAATCTCCAGAATCTACTCTCTGAAACAGTCCTTTTGCACCCCAATCTCAAAACTCTGCTCCTTGTATTGTCCATCTGAACCCCTGGCTCCAAACTCTGCTCTCTGTAACAGTCCTCTGCACCCCAGTCTCCGAACACTGCTCTCTGTAACAGTCCTTCTGCACCTCAGTCTCCAACCTCTGCTCTGTGTAAGTGCTTCTTTACCCCAGTCTCTAAAATCTGCTCTCTGCCAGAGTCCTTCTAGACCCCAGTCTCCAACATCTGCTCTCTGGAACAGTCCTTCTGCACCCCAGTCTCAAAACTGTGCTCTCTGCAACGATCCTTCTGGACCCCAGTTACCAACGTCTACTCTCTTCAACAGTCCTTCTGCAACACAGTCTCCAACCTCTTCTCTTTGTAAGATCCTTCTGCACTCTAGTTTCCAAACTCTGCTCTCTGTAACATTCCTTCTTCACCGGAGTCTCAAACATCTGTCTTCTGCAACAGTCCTTCTTCTCCCCAGTCTCCGAGATCTGCTCTCTGTAACAGTCCTACTGTACCGCAGTCTCCAACCTCTGCTCTTTGTAACGGTCCTTCTACACCCCAGTCTCCAAACTCTGCTTTCTGTATCAGTCTGTTTGAACCCCAGTCTCCAACCTCTGTTCTCTGTGTCTATCCTTCTGCACCTCAGTCTCTAACCTGTGCTCTATGTAAGAGTCCTTCTGCACCCCAGTCTCCAACCTCTTTTCTCGGTAACAGCCTTATACCACAGTCTCCAAACTCTGCTCTCTGTAACGGTCCTCCTGCAACCAAATTTCCAAACTCTGCTCTCTGTAAAAGTCTTTCTTAAACTCAGTCTTTAACCTCTGCTCTCTGTAACAATCCTTCTGCACCTCAGTCTCCAAACACTGCTCTCTGTAACACTCCACCTGCACCTCAGTCTCCAACCTCTGCTCTTTGTAAGATCCTTCTGCAAACCAGTCTCCAAATACTGCTCTCTATAACAGTTTTTCTGCACCCCAATCTCCAACTTCTGCTCTATCTAAGTGTCCTTCTGCACCACAGTCTCCAACCTCTACTCTCTGCAACAGTCCTTCTGCACCCCAGTCTCCGACCTTTGTTCTCTGCAAGAGACCTTCGGCATTCCAGTCTCCAACCTTTGTTCTCTGCAACAGTCTTTCTGCACCCCAGTCTCAAATCTCTGCTCTCTGCAAAAGTCCTTCTGCCCCCCAGTCTCCAAACTCTGTTCTCTGTAACAATCCTTCTGCACCTCAGTCTCCAACCTCTGCTCTATGTGACAGGCCTTCTGCACATCAGGTTCCAAACTTTGCTCTCTGCAACAGTCCTTCTGCACTCCAGTCTCCAAACTCTGCTCTCTGCAACAGTCCTTCTGCACCACAGTCTCCAAACTCTGCTATCTGTAAGATCCTTCTGCACACCAGTTTCCAAATTCTGCTCTCTGTAACATTTTTTCTCCACTCCAGTATTTATCCTCTGTTTTCAGCAAGTGTCCTGTGGCACCCCAGTCTCCAACGTCTGTCCTCTGCAACAGTACTTCAACTCCCGAGTTTCCAACAATTGCTCTGTGTAACAGTATTTCTGTACCGCAGTCTCCAACCTCTGCTCTCCGTAACGTGCCTTCTGCACCCAGTCTCCAAATTCTGCTTTCTATATCAGTCCCTTCTGAACCCCAGTCTCAAACCTGTGCTCTCCGTATCTATCCTTCTGCACCTCAGTCTCTAACCTGTGCTCTCTGTAACATTTCTTCTGCACCCCAGTCTCCAACCTCTGCTCTCTGTAACAGTTTTTCTATACCAGAATCTTCAAACTCTGGTCTCTGTAAAAATCCTTCTACACCCCAATTTTCAACCTCTTCTTTCTGTAACAGTACAACTGCACCTCCATCTCTAAATTCTGCTCTCTGTAAGATCCTTCTGCAACCCTGTATTTAACCTCTGCTCTCTGTAACTGTCCTTCTGCACCTGAGTCTTCAAACTCTGCTCTCTGTAACTCGACTTTTGCACCTCAGTCTCCAACCTATAGTCTCTGCAACAGTCCTTCTGCACCCCAGTCTCCAAACTCTGCTCTCTACAACAGTCTTTCTGCACCTCAGTCTTCAACCTCTGCTCTCTGCAACGGTCATTATGCACCCCAGTCTCCAACATCTGTTTTCTGCAACAGTCCTTCTTCACCTCAGTCTCCAACCTCCGCTCTCTGAAACAGTCCTTCTGCTACCCAGTCTCCAACATATTCTCTCTGTAACAGTCCTTCTCCACCACAGTCTCCAAACTCTGCTCTCTGTAGCAGTCCTTCTGTACTGCTGTCTCCAACTTTTGCTCTCTGTAACTGTCATTGTCCACACCAGTCTCCAAACTGTGCTTTTTGTATCAGTCCTTCTGCACCCCAGTCTCCAACCTCTGCTCTCTGTTACAGTCCTTCTACACCTCAGTCTCAAACCTCTGCTCTCTGCAACAGTCCTTCTGCACCTCAGTTTCCAACCTCTCCTTTCTGTAACAGGCCTTCTTCACCCCATCCCCAACCTCTCCTCTCTGTAACGATTTTTCTCCACCCCTTCTCCAAACTCTGCTCTCTGTAACAGTCCTTCTGCACCCCAGTATCCAAACTCTGCTCTCTGTAAGGGTCCTTCTCCACCCCAGTCTCCAACCTCTGCTTTCTATATCAGTCCTTCTGCACCACAGTCTCCAAACTTTGCTCTCTGCAAAATTTATTCTGCACCCCAGTCTCCAACCTGTGCTCTCTTTAACAGTCCTTCTGCACCCCAGTCTCCAAACTCTGCTCTCTGTAACAATCCTTCTGCAAAACAGTCTCCACCTCTACTCTCTGCAACGATCCTTCTGTACCTCAGTCTCCAAACTCTGTGTTCTCTAACAGTCCTGCTGCACCTCAATCTCCAAACTCTGCAGTCGGTAAGATCGCTGTAAAACCCAGTCTCCAAACTCTGATTTCTGGATCAATCCTTCTGCACCCCAGTCTCTAACCTCTGCCCTCTCCAATGATCCTTCTGCACCCCAGTCTCCATCCTCTGCTCTCTGCAACAGTATTTCTGTACAGCAGTCTTCAAGCTCTGCATTTGTAACCGTCCTTCTGCACCCCAGTCTTCAACTTGTTCTCTCTGCAATGATTCTTCTACACCCCAGTCTCCAACGTCTTCTCTCTGCAACACTCCTCCTGCACCCCAGTCTCCAAACTCTGCTCTCTGTAAGATCCTTCTGCACATCAGTTTCCAAACTCTGCTCTCTGTAACATTCCTTCTCCACCCCAGTCTCCCACCTCTGCTTTTTTCAACGGTCCTTCTGCACCCCAGTCTCCAACCTCTGTTCTCTGCGACAGTCCATCTGAACCCAAGTCTCCAACCACTGTTATCTGCAACAGTCATTCTGCAAACCATTCTCCAACCTCTGCTCTCTGCAACAGTCCTTCTGCACCACAGTGTCCACCATCTTCTCTCTGCCACATTCCTTCTGTACACTAGTCTCCAATCTCTACTCTCTGTAACAGTCCTTATGTATTGCAGTCTCCAACCTCTGCTCTCTGTAACGGTCCTTATGCACCCCAGTTTCCAAAGTCTCCTTTCTGTATCAGTCCTTCCTCCCCCCAGTCTCATAACTCTACTTTCTGAAACAGTCCTTCTGCACATCAGTCTCCAAACTCTGCTCTCTGCAACAGTCCTTCTTCATCCCAGTCCCCAACCTCTGCTCTCTGCAACAGTCCTTTTACACCCCAGTCTCCAACATCTGCTCTCTGCAACAGTCTTTCTGCACCTCTGTCTCTAAACTCTACTGTCTGTAACTGTCCTTCTGCACCTCAGTCTCCAACCTCTGCTCTCTGTAAGAGTCCTTCTGCACTCCAGCCTCCAACATATCCTCACTGCAACCATCCTTCTGCAACACAGTCTTTAACGTCTGCACTCTCAACAGTCCTTCTGCACCTCTGTTTGAAAACTCTGCTCTGTGCAATTATCCTTCTGAACCCCAGTCTCCAACCTCTGCTCTCTGTAACAGTCCTACTGCACCTCAGTCTCCAAAATCTGCTCTATATAAGATCCTTCTGCAACTCAGTATCCAATCTCTGCTCTCTGAAACAGTCCACCTGCTCCCCAGTCTCCAAACTCTGCTCTCTGTAACAGGCCTCCTGCACCCCAGTCTACAAACTCAGCTCTATGTAACAGGCCTTAAGCACCCCAGTATCCAACCTATTCTCTCTGCAATGATCCTTCTACACCCCAGTCTCCAACATCTGAACTCTGCAACAGTTCTTCTGCACCCCAGTTCCAACCTCTGCTCTCTTGAAGATCCTTCTTCACCCAGTTTCCAACCTCTGCTCTCTGAAAATGTCCTTCTGTACCCCAGTCTCCAAACTATGCTCTCTGTAACAATGCTTCTGCTCATCAGTCTCCAAACTCTGCTCTCTGCAACGGTCTTTCTACACCTAAGTCTCCAACCTCTATTGTCTGCAATAGTCCTTCTACACCCCAGTGTGGAACCACTGCTCTCTGTAAAAGTCCTTCTGCACCGCAGTCTCCAAACTCTGCTTTCTATATCAGTCCTTCTGCACCCCAGTCTGCAAACTCTGCTCTCTGTAACACTCCTTATGATCCTCATCTACAACATCTTCTCTTTGCAACAGTTTTTCTGCACCTCAGCTTCAACCTCTTCTCTCTACAACAGTCCTTTTGAACCCAAGTCTCAAATCTCTGCTTTCTATAACAGTCCTTCTGCACCCCAGTCTCCAATCTCTGCTCTCTGTAAGATCTATCTGCACCCCAGTCTCCAACCTCTGCTCTCAGTAACAGTTCTTCAGCACCTCAGTCTCCAACCTCTTCTCTCTGTAACAATCCTTCTTCACGTCAGACTCCAACTGCTGCTCTCAGCAACGGTCATTCTGCACCTAAGTCTCCAAACTCTGTTCTCTGCAACATTTTTTCCTCACCCCACTCTCACACCTCTGCATTCTGCAGCAGTCCTTCTGCACCTTAGTCTCCAATCTCTGCTCTCTGTAACAATCCTTCTGCAACTCAGTCTCCAACCTCTGCTCTCTGCAACGGTCCTTCTGCACCTCTATCTCCAAACTCTGTTGTCTACAACAGTCCTTATTCACCTCAGTCTTCTGCACTCAAATCTCCAACCCCTACTCTCTGCAAAAGTCCTTCTGCACCCCAGTCTCCAACCTACTCTCTACAACAGTACTTCTGCACCCCAGTCTCCAACATCAGATCTCTGCAACAGTGCTTCTCCACCCCAGTCTCAAATCTCTGCTCTCTGTAACAGTTCCTCTGTTCTGCAATTTCCAAACTCTTCTCTCTGAAACTGTCTTCTGAACCCCAGTCTCCAACCACTGCTTTTTCTATCAGTCCTTCTGCACTCAAGTCTCCAACCTCTGCTCTCTGTAACAGGCCATCTGCACCTCAGTCTCCTAATTCTGCTTTCTGCAAAGGTACTTTGGCACCCCAATCCCCAACCTCTGCTCGCTGCAACAGTCCTTTTACACCCAAGTCTCAAACATCTGCACAACGCAACAGTCCTTCTGCGCCTCAGTCTCCAACATCTGCTCTCTGCAATGGTCTTTTTCCACCTCAGTATTCAACATCTATCTCTGTAAAAGTCCTTCTGCACCTCAGTCTCCATCCTCTGCTCTCTGTAACAGGCCTTCTTCACACAAGTCTCTGAACTCTGCTCTCTTTAAAAGTCCTTCTGCACCCCAGTCTTCAAACTCTGCTCTCAGTATCAGTCCTGCACCTTAGTCTCCAAACATGCTCTCTGTAACAGTTTTTCTGCACCTCAGTCTTCAACAACTGCTCTCTGAAACAGTTTTTCTGCACCCCAGTCTTTAACCTCTGCTTTCTAGAACAGTCCTTCTATACCCCAGTCTTCATAATCTACTGTCTGTAACGATCCTTCTTCACCCCAGTCTCCAACGTCTGCTCTCTGCAACAATCTTTCTGCACACCAGTCTCCAAATTTTCCTCTCTGTAAGATCCTTGTGCACCTTAGTTTCAAACTCTGCTCTCTGTAACATTCCTTCTGCACCCCAGTCTCCAAAGTTTGCTCTCTGCAATGGTCCCTCTGCACCCCACTCTCCAACCTAGTTCTCTACAACAGTTCTTCTGTACCGCAGTCTTCAACCTCTGTTCTCTGTAAGGGTCTTTCTGCACCCCAGTCTCCAACCTCTGCTTTCTGTATCAGTCCTTCTGCACCACAGTCTCCAAACTCTACTCTCTGTAACAGTCCTTCTGCACCTCACTCTGCTACATCTACTCTCTGCAACAGTCCTTCTGCACCCCAGTCTTCAACCTCTGCTGTCTGCAACAGTCCTTTCTCACCCCAGTCTTTAAAATCTGCTCTCTACAACAGTACTTTTCCACCGAAGTCACCAACCTCTGCTCTCTGTAACAGTCTTTATGCACCTCAGACTCCAACCTCTGCTCTCTGCAACACTCATTCTGCACCCCATTCTCAAACCTCTGCTCTCTGCAACAGTCCTTCTTCACCTCAGTGTCCAAACTCTGCTCTATGTAAGATCCTTCTGAAACCCAGTCTCTAACATATGCTTTCTGCAATGGTCCTTCAGCACCAGAGTCTCTAACCTCTTTCCTCTACAACATTTATTGTGCACCCCAGTCTCCAAACTCTGCTCTCTGTAACAGTCCTTCTGTACCGCAGTCTCAAACTTCTGTTCTCTATAAGGGAACTTCTGCACCCCATCTCCAACCTCTGCTTTTTGTATCAGTCTTTCTGCAACCCAAATCTACAAACTCTGCTTTCTGTATCCGTCTTTCTGCACGCCAGGCTTTAACCTCTGCTTTCTGTAACAGACCTTCTGCATGCCAGTCTCCAACCTCTGCTCTCTGCAACAGTCCTTCTGCACCCCAGTCTCTAAACACTGCACTCTGCAACAGTCTTTCTGCACCCCAGTCTCCAACCTCTGCTCTCTGTAACAGTTTTTCTGCACATCATTCTTCAACAACTGCTCTCTGCAAGAGTCCTTCTGCACCACAGTCTCCAACCTCTGCTCTCTAGAACAGTCTTTCTATACACCAGTCTCCATAATCTACTCTCTGCAATGATCCTTTTGCACCCCAGTCACCATCGTCTGCTCTCTGCAAAATTCCTTCTGCACTCCAGTCTATAAACTTTCCTCCCTGTAAGATCCTTCTGCACCCCAGTTTCCAAACACTGCTCTCTGTAACATTCCTTCTGCACCCCAGTCTCCAACCTGTTCTCTACAAAAGTTTTTTTGTACTGTAGTCTTCAACCTCTGTTCTCTGTAAGGGTCTTTCTGCACCCCAGTCTCCAACCTCTGCTTTCTGTATCAGTCTTTCTTCAACACAGTCTATAAACTCTTCTCTCTGTAACAGTCCTTCTGCACCTCACTCTGCTAACTCTGCTCTCTGCAGCACTCCTTCTGCAACCCAGTCTTCAACCTCTTCTCTCTGCAACAGTCCTTCCTCACCCCAGTCTCCAAAATATGCTCTCTGTAACAGTCCTTTTCCACCGGAGTCTCCAACTTCTGCTCTCTGTAACAGTACTTCTGTACTGCATTCTCCAATCTCTGCTCTCTGTAATGGTAGTGCTGCACTCCAGTTTCCAAACTCTCCTTTCTGTATCAGTTTTTCTGCACCAGGGTCTCGAACCTCTGCTCTCTGTAACAGTCCTTTTGAACCACAGACACCAACCTCTTCTCACTGCAAAAGTATTTCTGCGCCCCAATCTCCAACCTCTGCTTTCTGCAATGGTCCTTCTGCACCCAGTCTCCAACCTCTGCTCTCTGTAACAGTCCTTCTGTACCGCAGTCTCCAATCTCTGTTCTCTGTAAGGGTCCTTCTGAAGCCCAGTCTCTAACGTCTGCTCTCTGCAACAGTATTCTACACCCCAGTCTCCAAACTCTGCTCTCTGCAACAGTCCTTCTACACCCCAGTCTCCATACTCTGATCGCCCCAACGATCCTTCAGCACCCCAGTCTCCAACCTCTGGTCTCTATATCAGTTCTTTTACACCCCAGTCTCCAACCTCTGCTCTCAGTAACAGTCCTTCTGTACCGCAGGCTCCAACCACTGTTCTCCTTAAGGCTCCTTATGCACCCCAGTATCCAACCTCTGCTTTCTGTATCTGTCGTTTTTCATCACAGACTCAAAACTCTGCCCTCTGTAACAGTCCTTCTGCAACTCAGTCTGCAACCTCTGCTCTCTGCAAAAGTCCTTCTGCAGCCCAGTCTCGATTCCTCTGCTCTCTGCAACAGTCCTTCTGCACCCCAGTCTCCAACATTTGCTCTCTGCAAGAGTCCTTCTCCACCTCAGTCTCCAACCTCTGCTCTTTGCAACAATCCTTCTGCACCGAGGTCACAACGTCTGCTTTCTGTATCAGTCCTTTTTCACCCCAGTCCCCAACGTCTGCTCTCTGTAACAGTCCTTCTGCACCTCAGTCTCTAACCTCTACTCTCTGCAGCAGTTCTTCTCCACCCCAGTTTCCAATCTCTGCTCTCGGCAACAGTCTTTCTGGACGCCATTCTCCAACTGCTACTCTCTGCAACAGTCCTTGTACACCCCAGTCTTTCATATAGCTCTCTGTAACAGTCCTTCTGCACCTCAGTCTGAAAACCCTGCTCTCTGCAACACTCCTTCTGCACCCCAGTCTCCAACCTCTGTTCTAAGCAAAAGTCTTTATACACCCCAAGCTCTAAACTCTGCTCTCTGTAACAGTCCCTTCTGTACTGCAGTCTCCAACCTCTGCTGTCTGTAAAGGTCCTTCTGCACCCGAGACTCCAAACTCTACTTTCGATATCAGTTATTCTGCACCCAAGTCTCCAAACTCTACTCTCTGTAACAGTCCTTCTACACCTCAGTCTCCAACCTTGCTCTCTGCAACAGTCCTTCTGCACCCCAGTCTCCAACCTCTTCTCTCTGCAACAATCCTTCTACACCCCAGTCTCCAAACTCTGCTCTCTGCAATGATCCTTCTGCACCAGAGTCTTCAATCTCTGCTCTCTGCTACAGTCCTTCTTCACCCAAGTCTCCAAACAGTGCTCTCTGCAACTGTCCTGCTGCACCCCATTCTCCAACCTCTGCTTTCTGTAGCGATCCTTCTTCACCTCAGTCTTCAACCTCTGCTCTCTGTATCGATCCTTCTCCACCACAGTCTCCAAACTCTGCTCTCTGCAACACTCCTTCTGCACCCCAGTCTCCAAGCAATGCTCTCTGTAACTGTCCTTATGCACATCAGTGTCCAAACTCTGCTCTCTTTAAAATTCATCTTCACGTACGTCTCCAAACTCTTTTCCCTGTAGAGACCTTCTACACCCCAGTCTCCAACCTCTGATCTCTGTAACAGTTCTTCTGAACCCCAATCTCCAAACTCTGCACTCTGTAAAACTCCTTCTGCACCCCAGTCTCCATACTCTGCTCTCTGTAAGAACCATTTTGCACCCCAGTCTCCAACCTCTCCTCTCTGTAAATGTCCTACTCCACCTCAGTCACGAAGTTCTGCAATCTGTAAAGGTCCTTCTGCATTTCAGTCTCCAAACTCTTCTCTCTTTAACAGTCCTTCTGCACCCCAGTCTCAAACATCCTTTCTCTGCAATGATCCTTCTTCTCCCCAAGTTCCAAACTCTGCTCTCTGCAACGGTTTTTCTGCACCCCAGTTTCCAACCTCTGCTCTTTGTAACAGTCCTACTGCACCTCAGTCTCCAAACTCTGCTCTCTGCAACAGTCTTCTGCACCCCCAGTCTCTAACCTCGGTCCAGGTAACGTTCTACTGCACCCCAATCTCCAAAGTCTGCTCTCTGTAACACTCCTTCTTCTCCCCAGTCTCCACACTGTGATCTCTGTAACAATCTTTCTGGACCTCAAGTCTCCAAACTCTGCTCTCTACCACAGTCCTTCTGCTCCTAAATCTTCAACCTCTATGCTCTATAAATGTCCTTCTCCACCTCCGTCTCCAAACTCTATTCTCTGTAAGATCCTTCTGAAACCCATTCGTCAACCTCTGCTCTGTGTAACAGTCCTTCTAAACCACAGTCTCCAAAGTCTGCTCTCTGTAACAGGCCTTCTGCACCCCAGTCTTCAAACTCTGCTCTCTGTAACAGGCCTTCTGCACCCCCAGTCCCCAACCTGTGCTCTCTGCAACGATTCTTCTGCACCCCAGTCTTCAAACTCTGCTCTCTGTAACAGTCCTTCTGCACCCCATGATCCAATATCTGCTCTCTACTACAGTCTTTATGCACATCAGTCTGAAAACTCTGCACTCTGAAACAATCCTTCTGGACCCCAGTTTCCAAACCTTTGCTCTCTGAAACAGTCCCTTCTGAAACTCAGTCTCAAAATGCTCTCTGTAAGATCCTTCTGCAACCCTGTCTCAAAACTCTGATATCTGTAACAGTGCTTCTTCACCTCAGTCTCCAACCTCTGCTCTCTGCAAAGTTTCTTCTGCACCCCAGTCTCCAAACACTGTTCTCTGCATCAGTCCTTTTACACCCAAGTCTCCAACCTCTGCTCTCTGTAACAGTCTTTCTGTACCGCAGGTCTCCAACATCTGCTCTCTGTAACGGTCCTTTTGCACCCCAGTCTCCAATAGTCTGCTTCTGTATCAGTTCTTCTGCACCCCAGTCCAAACTCTGCTCTCTGTAACAGTTTCTTCACACTTCAGTCTCCAACTTCTGCTCTCTGCAACGGTCCTTCTTCACCCCAGTCTCCAACTTCTGCTCTCTGCAACATTTCTTTTGCACCCCTGTCTCCATCTGTGATCTCTGTAACTGTCCTTCTGGACCAGTCTCCAAACTCTTTTTTCTGCATTACTCCTTCTGCACCCCAGTCTCCAAACTCAGCTCTCTCTAACAGTCTTTGTGTACCGCAGTCTCCAAACTCTGCTTTGTGTAACGGTCCTTCTGCACCCCAGTCTCCACACTCTGCTTTTTGTATCAGTTCTTCTGCACTCAGTCTCAAACCTCTGCTCTCTGTAACAGTCCTTCTGCACCTCAGTTACCAACCTCTGCTCTCTGCAAAAGTCCTTGTGCACCCCAGTCTCAAACCACTGCACTCTGCAAAAGTCCTTCTACACCCAGTCTCAAACATCTACTATCTGCAATGAACTTTCTGCACCTCAGTCTCCAACGTCTGCTCTATGAAACAGTTATTCTGCACCCCAGTCTCCATCCTCTGCTCTCTGTAAGAATCCTTCTGCACCCCAGTCTCAAACATCTCCTCTCTGTAAAAGTCTTTCTGTACCGAAGCCTCCAAAATCTGCTCTCTGCAACAGTCTTCTGCACCCCAGTCTCCAACCTCTGCTCTCTGCAACATTTGTTCTTAACCAAGTCTCAAACCTGTGCTCTCTGTAACTGTCCTTCTGCACCGCAGTCTCCAACCTCGGCTCTCTGCAACGATCCTTCGGCACCTCAGTCTCAAACCTCTGTTCTCTGCAATGATCCTTCTACACACCAGTCTCCAAGCTCTGCTCTCTGTTACAGTCCGTCTGAACATCAGTGTCAAAACTCTGCTCTCTGTAACAATCCTTCTGCATCTCAGTCTCCAACCTCTGCTCTCTTTGAAAGTTCTTCTGGACACCAATCCTACAAACTCTGCTCTCTGTAACACTCCTTCTGCACACCAGTCTCCATCCTCTTCTCTCTGTAACACTCTTTGTGCACCCCAGTCTCCATCCTCTGCTCTCTGTAAGAATCTGTCTGAACTCCAGTCTCCAACCACTTCTCTCAGTAACATTCCTTCTGTACCTCAGTCTCCAATATCTGCTCTCTGAAATGATCCTTCAGCACCTCAGTCTCTAACCGCTGCTCTCCGTAACAGGCCTTCTGTACCTTATTCTCCGACATATGCTCTCTGGATCAGTTCTTTTGCACACCACTATCCTATCTCTGCTGTCTGTAACAATCCTTCTGCACCTGAGTCTCCAACCTCTGCTCTCTGAAACGGTTTGTCTGCACCCCAGGCTCCAAACTCTGTTCTCTGCATCAGTCCTTCTGCACCCCAGAATCCAATCTCTGCTCTCTGTAACAGTCCTTCTGTAACACAGTCTCAAAACTCTGCTCTCTGTAATGGTCCTTTTGCACACCAGTCTCCAACATCAGCTTTCTGTATCAGTTCCTTCTGCACCCCAGTCTCGAACCTCTGCTCTCAGAAACAGTCCTTCTGCACCCCAGTCTCCAACTTTTGCTCCCTGCAACATTTCTTCTGCACCCCAGTCTCGAACCTCTGCTCTCAGAAACAGTCCTTCTGCACCCCAGTCTCCAACTTTTGCTCCCTGCAACATTTCTTCTGCACCCCAGTCTCCATCTGTGCTCTCAGTAACTGGCCTTCTGCACCCCAGTCTCCAACCTCTGCTCTCTGTAACGATCATTCTTCACCGCAGTCTAAAACCTCTGCTCTCTGCAATGATCATTCTGCCCCTCAGTCTCCAACCTCTGCTCTCTGCATGATCCTTCTGCACCCCAGTCTCCAACCTCTGCTCTCTGTAAGAGTCCTTCTGCACTTTAGTCTCCAACCTCTGCTCTCTGTAACAATCCTTCTGCACCTCAGTCTCCAACCTCTGCTGTCTGTAACAATCCTTCTCCACCCCAGTCTCCAACATCTGCTCTCTGCAACAGTCCTTTGCACCCCAGTCTTCAAACTCTGCTCTCTGTAAGATTCATCTGAAACCCAGTCTCCAACCTCTGCTCTCTGTAACTGTCCTTCTTCACCCCAGTCATCAGACTCTGCTCTCTGTAACAGTCCTTCTGAACCCCAGTCTACAATATCTGCTTTCTGCAACAGTACTTCTACACCCCAGTCTCCAAACTCTGCTCTCTTCAATGATCCTTCTGGACCCCAGTCTCAAACGTCTGCTCTCTGTAACAGTCCTCTGCACCACAGTCTCCAACCTCTGCTCTCTGTAATATCCTTCTGCACTCCAGTTTCCAGACTCTGCTTTTTGTAACATTAATTCTCCACCCCAGTCTCCAACCTCTGTCCTCTGAAACAGTACTTCTGCTCCCCAGACTCCACGATCTGCTCTCTGTAACAGTTCTTCTGTACCGCAGTCTCTAACCTGTGCTCTTTATAAGGGTCCTTCTACACCCTAGTCTCCAACCTCTGTTTTCTGTATCAGTCTGTCTGAACGCCAGTCTCTAACCTCTGTTCTCTGTATCTAACCGTGAGCACCTTAGTCTCCAACCTGTGCTCTATGTAAGAATCCTTCTGCACCCCAGTCTCCAACCTCTGTTCTCAGTAATAGTCCTATACCGCAGTCTCCAACCTCTGCTCCCTGTAACAGTCCTTCTGCACCCCAATTTCCAAACTCTGCTTCTTGTAACAGTCCTTCTGCACCTGAGTCTCCAAAATCTCCTATGTGTAACAGTCCCTCTACACCTCAGTTACCAGCGTCTGCTCTTTGTAACCCTCCTTCTTGACCTCAGTCTCAAATCTCTGCTCTCTGCACGATCCTTCTGCAACCCAGTCTCAAACCACTGCTCTTTGTAACAGTCCACCTGCACCTCAGTCTCCAACCTCTGCTCTCTGTAAGATCTTTCAGCAACCAGTCTCCAAACTCTGCTCTCTATAACATTCCTTCTGCACCCCAGTCTCCAAAATCTCCTCTCTGCAACATTCCTTCTGCACCCCAGTCTCGAACATCTGCTCTCTGCAACAGTCCTTCTGAACATCAGTCTGAAAACTCTGCTCTCTTAAACCACCCTTCTGCACGCCATTCTCCTAATTCTGGTCTCTGTAACAGTCTTTTCTGCACCTCATTCTCCCTACTCTGCTCTCTGTAAGATCCTTCTACAACCCAGTCTTTAAACTCTGCACTCTGTAACAGTCCTTCTGTACACCAGTCTCCAAACTCTGCTCTCTGTAACAGGACTTCTGCAACCCAGTCTGCAACCTCTGCTCTCTGTAACAGTTCTTGTGTACTCCAGTTTCCAAACTCTTCTCTCTGTAATGGTCCTTCTGCACCCAACTCTCCAACCTCTGCTTTCTCTATCAGTCTTTCTTCACTCAAGTCTCCAACCTCTGCTCTCTGTAACAGTCCTTCTGCACCTCAGTCTCCAAAGTCTGCTCTCTGCAACAGTCCTTTGGCACCCCAATCTCCAACCTCTGGTCTCTACAAAAGTCCTTCTACACACAAGTCTTTAAACTCTACACTCTGCAACAGTCCTTCTGCACCTCAGTCTCCAAACTTTTCTCATTGCAAAGGTCTTTCTGCACCTCAGTCTTCAATATCTGCTCTCTGTAACAGTCCTTCTGCACCCAGTCTCCAAAATCTGCTCTCTGTAACAGTCCTTTGGCACCCCAGTCTCCAATCTCTGCTCTCTGCAACCATCCTTTTACACCCAAGTCCCCAAACTCTTCTCTCTGCAACAGTTCTTCTGCACCCCAGTCTCCAACATCTGCTCTCTGCAACAGTTTTTCTAAAACTCATTCTGAAAACTCAGCTCTCTGCAACAATCCTTGTAGACCAAAGTCTACAACCTCTGCTCTCTGACAGTCCTTCAGCACCTCAGTCACCAACCTCTGCTATCCTGTAAGATCCTCATGCCACCCAGTCTCCAAACGCTGCTCTATGTTACAGGCCTTCTGCTCCCCAGTCTCCAAGCTCTGCTCTGTGTAACAAGTCTTCTGCACCTCAGTTTCCAAACCTCTTCTCTCTGAAACGATCTTTCTGCACCCCATTCTCCAACCTCTGCTCTCTGCAACAGTCCTATTGCACCCCAGTCTCCAACCTCTGCTCTCTGTAAGATAATTCTGCACACCTGTCTCCAACTCTGCTCTTTAGCAGTACTTCTGTACCACAGTCTCCAACCTCTATTCTCTGTAACAGTCCTACTGCACCCCAGTCTCCAAACACTGCTCTCTTCAACAGTCCTCTGCACCTCAGTCTCCAAACACTGCTCTCTGTAACAGTTTTTTTGCACCTCAGTCTTCAACAACTGCTCTCTGCAACAGGCCTTCTGCACCCCAGTCTCCAACGTATGCTCTCTGCAAAAATCCTTCTGCATCCAAGTCTCCAAACTTCTGTACCGCAGTCTTCAACCTCTTTTCTCTGTAAGGGTCCTTCTGCACCCCTGTCTCCAACCTCTGCTTTCTGTATCAGTCCTTCTGCACCACAGTCTCCAAACTCTGCTCTCTGAAACAGTCTTCTGAACCCCAGTCTCCAACATCTGCTCTCCTGCACCAGTCCTTTTCCACCCCAGTCTCCATCATCTGCAGTTTCCAAACTCTTCTCTCTGTTATGGTCCTTCTGCACCCCACTCTCCAACCTCTGCTTTCTCTATCAGTCCTTCTGCACTCAGGTCTCCAACCTCTGCTTCTCTGTAATAGTCCTTCTGCACCTCAGACTCCAACTTCTTCTCTCTATAATGGTCCTTCTGGACCCCAGTCTCCAACCTCTGCTTTCTGTATCAGTCCTTCTACACACTGGTTTCTAAACTCTGCTTTCTGTAACAGTCCTTCTGAAACTCAGACTACAATTTCTGCTCTCTGCAACAGTCTTTCTGCGCCCTAATCTCCAATCTCTGCTCTCTGCAACAGCCCATCTGCACTTCAGTGTCCAAACTCTGCTCTCTGTAAGATCCTTCTGAAACCCAGTCTCGAACCTCTGCTTTCTGCAATGGTCCTACTTCACCCTAGCCTCTAACCTCTGTTCTCTACAACAGTTATTCTTCACCCCAGTCTCCAACCTCTGCTGTCTGTAACAGTCCTTCTGTACCGCAGTCTCCAACCTCTATTCTCTGTAAGGGTCATTCTGCACCCCAGTCTCCAACCATTGCTTTCTGTATCAGTCCTTTTGAACCACATTCTCCAAACTCTGCTCTCTGTAACATTTTTTCTGCACCTCAGTCTGCAACCTCTGCTCTCTGCAATAGTCCTTCTGCACTCCAGTCTCTAACCTCTGCTCTTTGCAACAGTCCTTCTGCACCACAGTCACCAACCTCTGCTTTCTGTATCAGTCCTTCTGCACCAAAGTCTCCAACCTCTGCTCTCTGTAACAGTCCTTCTGCACCTCAGTCTCCAACCTCTACTTTCTTCAGCAGTCCTCTCCACTTTAGTCTCCAACCTCTGCTCTCAGTAACAGTCCTTCTGCACCTCAGTCTGAAAACTCTTCTCTCTGGAAAGATCCTTCTGCATCTCAGTCTCAAACCTCTTCTCTGTGTAACAGTCCTTATGTACCTCAGTCTACAAACTTTTGTCTCTGTAAGATCCTTTTGCAACCCACTTTTTAAACTCTGCTCTCTTTAATTATCCTTCTGCACCCTAGTCTTCAAGCACTGCTCTCTGTAACAGGCTTTCTGCACCCCAATCTCCAACCTATGCTGTCTATAACAGGCCTTTTGACCCCAGTCTCCAAACTCTTCTCTCTTCAACTATCCTTCTGCACCACAGACTCTAACCTACTCTCTGCACCAGTCCTCTTGCACCCCAGTCTCAAACCTATGCTGTTTGTAAGATCCTTCTGCACACCTGTCTCCAACCTCTGCTCTCTGTAAAAGTACTTCTGAAAAGCAGTCTCGAAACTCTGCTCTCTCTAAGGGTCCTTTTGCATTTCAATTTCCAATCTTTGCTCTCTGCAACACTCCTTCTGCAACCCAGTCTCCAAAATTTGCTTTGTGCAATAGATTTTCTGCACATGAGTCTCCAACCTGTGCTCTCTGTAAAAGTCCTACTGGGCCCCAGTCTTCAAACTGTGCTTTCTGTAAAAGTCCTTCTGCACCCCAGTCTCCAACCTCTGGTCTGCAACAGTCCTTCAGCACCCAATTCTCCAACATCTGCTCTCTGCAACAGTCTTTCTACACCCCAGTCTACAACTTCTGCTCTCTGCAACAGTCCTTCTACCCCCTAGTCTCGATACTCTGCTCGCCGCAACGATCCTTCTGCATCACAGTCTCCAACCTCTGTTCCCTTCAACAGTTCTTCTGCACCAAAATCTCCAACCTCTGCTCTCTGTAAGGGTCCTTATTCACCCCAGTATCCAACCTCTGCTTTCTGTATCAGTCGTTTTCCACGACAGTCTCAAAAATCTGCCCCCTGTAACAGTCCTTCTGCAACTCAGTCTGCAAACTCTGCTCTCTGCAACAGTCCTTCTGCACCTCAGACTCCAACCTCTGCTCTCTGTATTAGTCCTTCTGCACCCCAATCTCCAACGTCTGCTCTCTGTAACAATCCTTCTGCACCTCGGTCTCCAATGTCTGCTCTCTGCAAGGGTCCTTCTGCACCTCAGTCTCCAACCTCTTCTCTCTGTAACAGTGCTTCTGCACCTCAGTCTCCAACTTTTGCTCTCCTTAATATCTTTCTGCAACCCAGTATTCAAACTCTGCTCTCTGTACCAATCTTTCTGCATTCCAGTCTCCAAACTCTGCTCTCTGTAACAGTCCTTCTGCACCTCAGTCTCCTACCTCTACTTTCAGCAGCAGTCCTTCTGCACCCCAGTCTCCGAACTCTGCTTTCTGTATCAGTCAATCTGCACCCCATTCTCCAACCTCTGGTCTCTGCAACAATCCTTCTGCACCCCAGTCTTCAATCTCTGTTCTCTACAACACTTCTTCTGCACCCCAGTCTCCAAAAACTCCTCTCTGTAACAGTCTATCTGTTCCGCAGTATCCAACCTCTGTTTCCTTTAAGGGTCCTTCTGCACCCGAGTTTCCAACCTCTGCTTTCTGTATCAGTCCTTCTGCACCACAGTCTCCAAACTCTGCTCTGTAACAGTCCTTCTCCACCACAGTCTGCAACCTCTGCACTCTGCAATTGTCCTACTGCACCCAGTCTCCAACCTCTGCTCTCTGCAAAAGTCCTTCTGCACCGCAGTCTCCAACATCTGCTCTCTACAACAGTCCTTCCCCACCCCAGTCTCGAAACTATGCACTCTGTAACAGTACTTTTGTACTGCAGTTTCCAAACTCTTCTCTCTGTAACGGTCCTTCTGCACCACACTCTGCAACCTCTGCTTTCTCTATCAGTCCTTCTGCACTCAATCTCCAACCTGTGCTCTGTAACTGTCCTTCAGTATTTCAGTCTCTAACGTCTGCTAGCTGCAACAGTCTTTCGAAACCCCAAACTTCAACCTCTGCTCTCTGCAATAGTCCTACACCCAAGTCTCCAACCTCTGCACTCTGCAACAGTCCTTCTGAACTTCAGTCTCCAACCTCTTCTCTTTGCAAAGGTCTTTCTGCACCTCAGTCTTCAACATCTACTCTCTGTAACAGTCCTTCTTCACCTCAGTCGCCAACCTCTGCTCTCTGTAAGATCCTTCTAAAAACCAGACTCCAAACTATGCTTTCTATAACAGTCCTTCTGACCCCAGTCTCAAAATTCTGCAGTCTGTAAAACTCCTTCGGCAACCCAGTCTGCACCCTATGTTCTCTGCAACGATCCTTCTACACCCAAGTCTCCAACCTCTGCTTGCTGCAACAGTCCTTCTGCACCCCAGTCCCCTACATCTGATCTCTGCAACAGTTTTTCTAAACCTCATTCTGAAAACTCTGCTCTCTGAAAGGATACTTCTGGACCCCAGTTTCCAACCTCTGCTCTCTCTGACAGTCCTTCGGCACCTCAGTCACCAAGCTCTGCTCTCTGTAAGATCCTTATGCCACTCAGTCTCCAAACTCTGCTGTGTGTTACATGTCATCTGCTCCCCAGTCTCCAGGCTATGCTCTTTATAACAGGCCTTCTGCACCTCAGTATCCAACCTCTTCTCTCTGCAACAATCCTTCTGCACCCCATTCTCCAAACTCTGCTCTCTGCATCAGTCCTATTGCACCCGAGTCTCCAACCTCTGCTCTCTGTAAGATCCTTCTGCACACCTGACTAAAACCTCTGCACTCTTTAACAGTTCTTCTGTACAGCAGTCTCTAACCTCTATTCTCTGTAACAGTCCTTCTGCACCCAGTCTCCAACCTCTCTTCTCTGCGACAGTCCTTCTGCACCTTAGTCTCTAAACACTGATCTCTTTAACAGTTTTTCTACACCTCAGTCTTCAACAACTGCTCTCTGCAACAGTCCTTCTTCACCCCAGTCTCCAAACTCTGCTCTCTAGAACAGTCCTTCTATACACCAGTATCCATAATCTACTCTCTGCAACGATCCGTCTGCACCCCAGTCTCCAAAGTCTGCTCTATGCAACAATCTTTCTGGACCCCAGTCTCAAAAATTTCCTCTCTGTAAGATCGTTCTGGACCCCAGTCACCAAACTCTGCTCTCAGTATTAGTCCTTCTGCACCCGAGTCTCCAAACACTGCTCTCTGTAACAGTTATTCTGCACTTCAGTCTTCAACAACTGCTCTCTGCAACAGTCCTTCTGCACCCCAGTCCCCAACGTCTGCTCTCTAGAACAGTCCTTCAATACCACAATCTCCATAATCTACTCTCTGCAACGATCCTTCTGCAACCCAGTCTCAAAAGTCTTCTCTCTGCAACAATCGTTCTGCACCCAAGTCTCCAAACATTCCTCTCTTTAAGATTCTTCTGCACCAAAGTTTCCACACTCTGCTCTCTGTAACATTCCTTCTGCACCGCAGTCTCCAATGTCTGCCCTCTGCAATGGTCCCTATGCACCCTAGTCTCCAACCTTGTTCTTTACAACAGTTCTTCTGTACCGCAGTCTCTAACCTCTGCACCCTGTAATGGTCCTTCTGCACCCCAGTCTCCAAAATCTGCTTTCTGTATCAGTCCTTCTGCACCACAGTCTCCAACCTCTGCTCTCTGCAACAGTCCTTCTGCACCCCAGTATCCAACATCTGCTCTGCAACAGTCCTTCTGCACCACAGTCTCCAACATCTGCTCTGTGTAACAGTCCTTCTGTACTGCAGTCTCCAAACTCTGCTCTCTGTAACGGTCTTTCCTCACCCTAGTTTACAAACTCTGCTCTCTGTAACATTCCTTCTCCAACCCAGTCTCCAACCTCTGCTTGCTGCAACAGTCTTTCTGCATCCCAGTCTCCAAACTCTGCTCCCTGTAGCAGCCTTTCTGCACCTCAGTCTCCAAACTCTGCTCTCTGCAACAGTCCTTCTACACCCCAGTTGCCAACCTCTGTTCTCTGGTAGGATCCTTCTGAACCCCAGTCCCGAACGTCTGCTCTCTGCAACAGTCCTTCTGCACCGAGTCTCCAACCTCTGCTCTCTGAAAGATCCTTCTGCAACCCCGTCTCCAAACTCTGCTCTCTGTAACAGTCCTTCTGTACTGCAGTCTCCAAACTCTGCTCCCTGTAACGATCCTTCTGCACCCCAGTCTCCAAACACTGCTTTATGTATCAGTCCTTCTGCACCACAGTCTCCAACGTTTGCTCTCAGTCTTTCTTCATCGCCGTTAAAAAGAGCAGAGGTTAGAGAATGGGGTAGAGAAGTATTGTTTAGAGAGGAGATGTTGGAGACTGGTGTGCAAAAGGACTATTGCAGAGAGCAGAGGATGAAGACTGGGGTTCAAGAGGACTGTTTCAGAAAGCAAATGTTGCAGACTGAGTTGCAGAAGGACTGATACAGAGAGCATAGTTTGGAGACTGTGGTTCAAAACGACTGATAGAGAAAGCAGAGGTTGGATACTGAAGTACATAAGGACACTTACGGAGAAAAGAGTTTGGAGACTACGGTACAGAAGGACTGTTACAGAGAGCATGGGTTGGAGACTGGGATGGAGAAGGATCATTGGGGTGAGCAGAGTATGGAGACTGGGGTTTAGAAGGACTGTTGCAGTCAGCAGAGTTTGTAGACTGGGTTGTAGAAGGACTGCTGCAGAGAGCAGACTTTGGAGACTGGGGTGCAGAAGGACTGTTGCATAAAGCAGAGGTTGGAGACAGGTGTGCAGAATTATCTTACAGAGAGCATAGTTTGGAGACTGGGGTGCAGAAGGACTGTGGTATAGCAGATTATGGAGACTAAGGTGTAGATGGACTGTTTTCGAGAGCAGAGGTTGTAGACTGGGGTGCAGAAGCATCATACAAAGAGCAGAGTTTGGAGACTGAGTTGAAGAAGCACTGTTGCAGAGAGCAGAGAATGGAGACTGGGGTGCAGAAGGACTGATACAGAGGGCAGAGTTGGGAGACTAGGGTGCAGAAGCATCATACAGCGAGCGAAGTATGGAAACTTGGTGCAGAAAGACTGTTGCAGAGAGCAGATGTTGGAGACTGGGGTGCAGAAGGACTGTTAAAGAGAGCAGTGTTTAGAGGCTTGGGTGCAGAACGCCTGTTACAGAGTGCAGCGGTTGGAGACTGCAGTACAGAAGGACTGTTACAGAGAGCAGACGTTGTTGATTGTGGTGCAGAAAGACTGTTGCAGAGAACAACAGTTGGAGACTGGGGTGCATAAGGACCGTTGCTGAGAGAAGAGGTTGGAGACTGATGTGCAGAAGGATTGTTACAGAGAGCATAAGTTGGAGACTGAGGTGCAGAAAAACTGTTACAGAGAGTAGAGTTTGGAGACTTGGGTGCAGAAGGACTGATACAGAGAGCAGAAGTTGGAGACTGGGGTACAGAAGGAATGTTGCAGAGTGCAGAGTTTTAAACTGGCGTGTAGAAAGACTGTTGCAGAGAGCAGTGGGTGGAGACAGGGTGCAGAAGGACTGTTACAGAGAGCAGAGGTTGAAGCCTGTGGTGCAGAAGGACTGATACAGAAAGCAGAGTTCGGAGACGGGGATGAAGAAAGACCATTACAAAGATCAGAGGTTGGATACAGGTGTGCAGAAGAATCTTACAGAGAGCAGAGGTTTGAGACTTGGGTGTAGAAGAAGTTTTGCAGGGAGCAGAGGTTGGAGACTGGGGTGCAGAAGGACTATTGCAGAGAGCGGAGTTTAAAGACTGTGGTGCAGAAGGACTGTTACAGAGAGCAGACTTTGGACACTGTGGTTAAGAAGGATCGTTTCACAGAGCAGAGACTGGAGACTCGTGTGCAGAAGGACGGTTACAGAGAGCAGAGGTTGGAGACAGAGGTGAAGAAGGACTGTTACAGAGAGCACATTTTGGAGACTGGGGTGCAGGACTGATACAGAGAGCAGATGTTGGAGACTGGGGTGCAGAATTATTGTTGCAGACAGAAGTGGTTTGAGACTGGGTTTCAGAAGGACTCTTGCAGAGAGCAGAATTTGGAGACGTAGGTGCAGAATGACTGTTACGCAGAGCAGAGGTTGGAGACTGGGATGCAGAAGGACTGTTACAGAGCACAGATGTTGAAGACTGGGGTGCAGAAGGATCGTGGAAGAGAGCAGAATTTTCAGTTGAGGTGCAGAAGGACTAATGCAGAGAGCAGATGATGGAGACTGGGGTGCAGAAGGACTGTTGCAGAGAGCAGAGGTTGGAGATTTTTGTGCCGAAGGACTGTTCTAGAGAGAAGATTTTGGAGACTGGGGTGCAGAAAGCCTGTTACAGAGAGCAGAGTTTGGAGAAGGGGTGCAGAATTTCTGTAACAGAGAGCATATTTTGGAGATTGGTTTGCAAAAGTATCTTCCAGAGAGTAGAGGTTGGATACTGAGATGCATAAGTACTGTTACAGAGAGTACAGGTTGGATACTGAAGTGCAGATGGACAATTGCAGAGAGCAGAGGTTGAAGACTGAGGTACAGAAGGACTGTTACAGAGAGCAGAGTTTGGAGACTGAGGGTCAGAATGACTGATACAGAAAGCAGAATTTACAGACTGGGGTGCAGAAGGACCATTACAGAGAGCAGAGGTCGGGGACTGCAGTGCAGAAGAACTGTTACAGAGAGCAGAGTTTGGAGACTGGGGTGCAGAAGGACTGTTGTAGAGAGCAGACGTATGAGACTGGGGTGCAGAAGGATTGTTGCAGAGAGCAGAGGTTGGAGACTGAGGTGCAGAAGGACTGTTGTAGAGAGCAGACGTAGGACACTGGGGTGCAGAAGGATTGTTGCAGAGAGCAGAGTTTGGAGACTGGGGTGCATGACTGGTAAGAAAGCAGAGGTTGGAGACTGGGGAACCGAAGGACCGTTACAGAGAGCTGAGATTAGAGACTGGGGTGCAAAAAGACTTTTACAAAGAGCAGAGATTGGAGACTGGGGAGCGGTAGGACTGTTGCAAGAACAGAGGTTTAAGACAGGGTTGCAGAAGCACCTTTGCAGAAAGCAGAGTTTGGAGACTGAGGTTCAGATGGATTGTTACAGAGAGCAGAGTTTTGAGACTGCAGTGCAGAAGAACTGTTACTGAGAGTAGAGTTTGGACACTGGGGTAAAGAAGCATAATACAGAGAGAAGAGGTTGGAGAGTGGGGTGAAGAAGTACCTTTGCAGAGAGCAGAATTTGGAGACTGGGGTGCAGAAGGATTGTTACAGAGAACAGAGTTTAGATATTGAGGTGCAGAAGGACTGTTGCATAGAGCAGAAGTTGGAGATTTGGGTGCAGAAGGACTATTGCAGAGAGCAGAAGTTGGAGACTGAGGTGCAGAAGGACTGTTACAGAGAGAAGAGGATTGAGAAAGGGGTGTAGAAAAAATGATACAGAAAGCAGAGTTTGGAGACTGGGGTACAGGAGGACCATTACAGAGAGCAGAGGTTGGAGTCTGCAGTACAGAAGGACTGTTACAGAGAGCAGAGGTTGGAGACTGGGGTGCAGAATTCCTGTTGCAGAGATTAGATGATGAAAACTGGGGTTCAGTAGGACTGTAGCAAACGGTCTTTCTTCATCGCCGTTTCCAAACTCTGCTTTCTGTATCAGTCCTTCTGCACCACAGGCTTCAACCTCTGCTCTCTGTAACAGTCCTTCTGCACCCCGTCTCCAATCTCTGCTCTCTGCAACAGTCCTTCTGCACGCCAGTTTAAAACTCTGCACTCTGCAACATTCTTTATGTACACCAGTCTACAAGTTCTGTTCTCTGCAACAGTCCTTCTGCACAGCATTCTGCAACATCTGCTCTCTGTAACAGACCTTCTGTACTGCAGTCTCCGACCGCTGCTCTCTGTAACAGGCCTTCTGCACCCAAGTCTCCGAACTCTGGTCTCTTTAAAAGTCCTTCTGCACCCCAGTCTCCAACCTCTGCTCTCTGCAACAGTCTTTCTGCACCAAGTTTCCATAGGTCGCTCGCTGTATGATGCTTCTGCACCCAAGTCTCCCAACTCTGCCCTCTGTATCAGTCCTTCTGCACCACAGTCTCCATCTCTGCTCTCTGCAACAGTGCTTCAGCACCCCAGTCTCCAAACTCCGCTCTTTGTATGATGATTCTGCACCCCAGTCTACAACTTCTGCTCTCAGAAACAGCCCATCTACACTTTAGTCTGCATAATCTGCTATGCAACAGTCCTTCTGCACCCCAGTCTCCAACCTATGCTCTCTGTAAGATAATCCTGCACACCTGTCTCCAACCTCTGCTCTCTGTAACAGTCCTTCTGTAACGCAGTCTCCAACATCTGCTTTATGCAACAGTCCTTCTGCACCCCAGGCTCCAACGTCTGCTCTCTGCAACAGTCCTTCTACACCCCAGTCTCCAACCCCCACTCTCTGCAACAGTCCTTCTACACGCCAGTCTAAAACCTCTGCTCTCTGCAACAGTCCTTCTGCACCCCAGTCTCCAACCTCTGCTCTCTTCATCAATCATTCTGCACCTCAGTCTCCAAGCTCTGCTCTCTGCAACGGTCCTTCTGCACCTCGTTCTCCAAACTCCACTCTCTGCAAAAGTGCTTCTGCACCTCAGTCTCCAACCTCTGATCTCTGTAAGACGCTTCTGCACACCAGTCTCCCAACTCTGCCCTCTGTATCAGTCGTTCTGCACCCCAGTCTCCAATCTCTTCTCTCTGCAACAGTTCTTCTGCACCTCTGTCTCCAAACTCTGCTCTCTGTATGATGCTTCTGCACCCCAGTCTACAACCTCTGCACTCTGTAACAGTACTTCTACACCCTTGTCTCCATGATCTGCTCTGCAACAGTCCTTCTGCACCCAAGTCTCCAACCTATGCTCTTTGTAAGATAATTTTGCACACCTGTCTCCAACCTCTGCTCTCTGTAACAGTCCTTCTGTACTGCAGTCTCCAACTACTGCTCTCTGTAATGGTCCTTACGCACCCGAGTCTCCAAACTCTGCGTTATGTATCAGTCATTTTGCACCCCAGTCTCCGACCTCTTTTCTCTGTAACAGTCCTTCTGCACCTTAAACTCCAACCTCTGTTCTCTGCAACAGTCGTTCTGCACCTCAGTGTGCAAACTCTGCTCTCTGTAAGATCCTTCTGTAACCCAGTCTTCAACCTCTGCTTTCTGCAATGATCCTTCTGCACCGAAGTCTCCAAACTCTGATCTCTACAACAGTTATTCTGCATCCCAGTCTAAAACCTCTGCTCTCTGTTACAGTCCTTCTTTACCACAGTCTCCAACCTCTGTTCTCTTAAAGGGTCCTTCTGCACCACATTCTCCAACCTCTGCTTTCTGTATCAGTCTTTCTGCACCACATTCTCAAAACTCTGCTGTCTGTATCAGTCCTTCTGCACTTCAGTCTTCAACCTCTGCTGTCTGCAATAGTCCATATGCACCGCAGTCTCCAAATACTGATCTCTGCAACATTCCTTCTGCACCCTAGTCTCCAACCTCTTCTCTCTGGAACAGTCCTTCTACACCCAGGTCTACATAATTGCTCTGCAACAGTCTTTCTGCACCCTAGTCTCCAATCTCTGCTCTCTGTAACAGTTCTTCTGCACCCCGCTTTCCAACCTCTGCTCTTTGGAACAATCCTTCTGTATCCCAGTCTTCAACCACTTTCTCTCTAACAGTCCTTCTTCACCTCAGTCTTCAACCTCTGCTGTCTTCAAGAGTCCTTCTGCACCACAGTCTCCAACATCTGCTCTCTAAACAATCCTTCTGCACCCCAGTCTCCAACATCTACTCTCTGCAACGATCCTTCTGCACCTCAGTCTCCTACCTCTGCTATCTGAAAAATTTTTCCGCACCCCAGTTTCCAAAATCTGCTCTCTGTAATATTCATTCTCCATGCCAGTCTCCAACCTCTGCTTTCTGAAACGGTCCTGCTGCACCCCAGTCTCAAACCTCTGTACTCTGCAACAGTCCTTCTGCTCCCCAGTCTCCATACTCTGCTATTTATAACAGTTCTTCTGCACCCCAGTCTTTAACCTCTGCTCTCTTCAACAGCCCTTCTGCACCTCAGTCTCCAAACTTTTCTTTCTCTATGATGCTTCTGCACCCCAGTCTACAACCTCTGCTCGGTGGAATAGTCCTTCTACATCCTAGTCTCTATAATCTGATCTGCAACACTCTTTCTGCACCCCAGTCTCCAATAACTGCTCTCTGTAACAGCCCTTCTGCACCTCAGTCTCCAAACTCTGCTCTTGGTAAAAGGTCTTCTGAACCCCAGTCTCCAACCTGTGCTCTTTGCAATGATTCCTCTGCACCCCAATCTCCAACCTCTGCTCTTTGCAACAGTCCTTGTGCACCCCAGTCTCCAACATCTTCTCTCTTCAACAGTTCTTCTGTATCTCAGTCTGAAAACTTGCTCTCTGCAGTTATCCTTCTGCACCCGAGTCCCAACCTCTGCTCTCTGTAACAGTTCTTCTGTACCTCAGTCTCTATCTTTTGCTCTGTATCAGTCCTGCACCCCTGTCTCCCACATCTGCTCTCTGTAACTGTCCTTCTTCACATCAGTCTTCAACCTCTGCTCTGTGTAAGAGTCCTTCTGCATCTCAGTCTGGAAAATCTGCTGACAGCAACAATCCTTCTGTACCCCAGTCTCCAACCTCTGTTCTCTGCAACGATCATTCTGAAACTCAGTCTCCAATCTCTACTCTCTGTAACAGTACTTCTCCACCTCATTCTCCAACATTTGCTCTCTGTAAAATCCTTCTGCAACCAAGTATCCAAACTCTGGCATCAGTAACAGTCCTTCTGGAGCCCTTCTCCAAACTCTGCTCTCCATAATAGGCCTTCTGAACCCCAGTCTCCAACCTCTGCTCTCTTTAACAGTCCTGCTGCACCTCGATCTACAAACTCTGCTCTCTGTAAGATCCTTCTGAAACCTTGTCTAAAACACTGCTCTCTGTAACAGTCTTTCTGCACCTCAGTCTCCAACCTCTGTTGTTTGCAACACTCCTTCTGCACCCCAGTTGCCAACCTCTGCTCTCTGTAACAGTCCTTCTTTACTGCATTCTCCAAACTCTGCTCTTTGTAACAGTCCTTCTGCACACCAGTCTCAAACATCTGCTTTCTGTATCAGTCCTTCTGCTCCCCAGTCTACATACTCTGCTCTCTGTAACAGTCCTTCTGCACCTCATATCCAACTCTGCTCTCTGCAACAGTCCTTATGCACTCCAGTCTCCAACCGCTGCTGTCTGCAAAATTCCTTCTGCACCCCAGTCTGCAACGTGTGCTCTGTGCAACAGTCCTTCTGCATCCAAGTCTCCACCTCTGCTCTCTGTAACGATCTTTCTGTACCTCAGTCTGAAAACTCTGCTCTCTGCAACAATCCTCCTGTACCCCAGTCTCCAACTGCTTTCTCTCTAACAGTCCTTCTCCACCTCAGTCTTCAACCTCTGCTGTCTTCAAGAGTCCTTCTGCACCCCAGTCTCCAACATCTGCTCTCTAAACAATCCTTCTGCACCCCAGTCTCCAACATCTACTCTCTGCAACGATCCTTCTGCACCTCAGTCTCCAACCTCTGCTCTCTGAAAAATCCTTCTGCACCCCAATTTCCAAAATCTGCTCTCTGTAATATTCATTCTCCACGCCAGTCTCCAACCTCTGCTTTCTGAAACGGTCCTGCTGCACCCTAGTCTCAAACCTCTGTACTCTGAAACAGTCCTTCTGCTCCCCAGTCTCCAATCTCTGCTATTTATAACAGTCCTTCTGCACCCCAGTCTCCAACCTCTGCTCGCTGCAACAGTCCTTGTGCACCCCAATCTCCAACATCTGCTCTCTTCAACAGTTCTTCTGTACCTCAGTCTGAAAACTTGCTCTCTGCAATAATCCTTCTGCACCCGAGTCTCCAACCTCTGCTCTCTGAAACAGTCCTTCTGTACCTCAGTCTCCAACTTCTGCTCTGTATCAGTCCTGCATCCCTGAATCCCACATCTGCTCTCTATAACTGTCCTTCTTCACCTCATTCTTCAACCTCTGCTCTGTGTAAGAGTCCTTCTGCATCTCAGTCTGGAAACTCTGCTGACTGCAACGATCCTTCTGCACCCCAGTCTCCAACCTCTGTTCTCTGCAACGATCCTTCTGAAAGTCAGTCTCCAACCTCTGCTCTCGAAAGATGTTTCTGCACCCCAGTTTCCAAAATCTGCTCTCTGTAATATTCCTTCTCCACGCCAGTCTCCAACCTCTACTTTCTGCAACGGTCCTGCTGCACCCCAGTCTCCAACTTCTGTACTCCGCAATAGACATTCTGCTCCCCAGTCTCAAAACTCTGCTCTCTGAAATTGTCCTTCTGTACCACAGTCTCCAAACTATACTCTCTGTAAAGGTCCTTTTGCACGCCAGTCTCCAACCTCTGTTTTCATTATCCGTCCATTTGAAGCTCAGTCTCCAACCTCTGCTCTCTGCAAAAGTCTTTCTGTACCCCATTCTCCAGCTTCTGCTCTCTGCCACAGTCCTTCTGAACAACAGTCTCCAACATCTGCTCTCTGAAAAAGTCCTGGTGTACCCTAGTCTCCAACCTCAGCTCTCTGCAACAGTCCTTCTGTACTGCAGTCTCCAACATATGCTCTCTGCAACAGTCCTTCTGCACCTCAGTCTCAAACCTCTGCTCTCTGTAAGATCCTTTTAAACGCAGTCTAAAAAACTCTGCTCTCTGTAAAAGTTCTTCTGCACCCCAGTCACCAAACTCTTCTCTCTGCAACAATTCTTCTCTATCACAGTCTCCAACCTCTGCTCTCTGCAACAGTCCTTCTGCACCCCAGTCTCTAAACTCTGCTCTCTTTAACAGTCCTTCTTCAACCTAGTCTCCAAAATCTGCTCTCTGTAAGAGTCCTTCTGCACCCCTTTCTCCACCATCTGCTTTCTGTATCAGTCCTTCTGCACCCCAGTCTCCAACCTCTGCTCTCTGCAACAGTCTTTCTGCACCCTAGTTAGCAACATCTGATCTCTGCAACAATCATTCAGTACCCCAGATTCCAGTTACTGCTCTCTGTAAAAGACATTCTGTACTGCAGTCCAAACTCTGCTCTCTGTAACCTTCTTTCTTCACCACAAACTCCAATCTCTGCTTTCTCTATCAGTCCTTCTGAAGCCCAGTCTCCAAACTCTGCTCTCTGTAGGAGTCCTACTGCACATCAGTCTCCAACCTCTTCTCTTTGTAAGATCCTACTGCACCCCAGTATCCAAACTCTGCTCTCTGTATCATGCCTTCTCTACCCCAGTCTCCAACCTATGCTTTCTTCAATGATCGAGCTGCACCCCACTCTCAAACCTCTGTCTTCTGCAACAGTTATTCTGCTCTCCAGTCTCCAACCTCTGCTCTCTGTAACAGTCCTTCTGTACCGCAGTCTCAAAACTCTGCTCTCTGTAAGATTCTTCTGAAAACCAGTCTCCAAACTCTGCTTTTTGTAACAGTACTTCTGAACCCAGACTCCAAACTCTGCTCTCTGTAACAATCCTTCTGCACCCATCTCTCCAACCTCTGCTCTCTGCAACAATCCTTCTTCACCCCAGTCTCCAAACTTTATTCACTGGAAGATTCTTCTGCACCCCAGTTTCCAAACTCTTCTCTCGGTAACATTCCTTCTGCACCACAGTCTCTAAAGTCTACTCTCTGCAATGGTCCCTATGCACCCCAGTCGCCAACCTTGTTCTCTACAACAGTTCTTCTGTACCGCAGTCTTCAACTTCTGTTCTTTGTAAGGTTCCTTCTGCACCCCATTCTCCAAACTTTGCTCTCTGTAACAGACCTTCTGCACCTCACTCTGTAACCTCTACTCTCTGCAACAGTCCTTCTGCACCCCAGTCTCCAAAATCTGCTTTCTGCAACAGTCCTTTCCACCCCAGTCTCCAACTTCTGCTCTCTGTTACCGTCCTTCTGTACTTCAGTCTCCAACCTCTGCTCTCTCTAACGGTCTTTTTGCACCCTAGTCTCAAAACTCTGATTTCTGTATCAGTCCTTCTGCACCCCGGTCTCTAAACTCTGCTCTCTGTAACAGTCCTTCTGCACCTCAGACTCCAACCTCTGCTATCTGCAACAGTCCTTCTGCACCTCAGTGTCCAAACTCTGCTCTCTCTATGATCAATCTGAAGCCCAGTCTCCAACCTCTGTTATCTGCATTGGTCCTTCTGCACCCCACTCTCCAAACTCTGTTCTCCACAACAGTTCTTCTGCACCCCAGTCTCCAACCTTTGCTCCCTGTAACAGTTCTTCTGTACCACAGTATCCAACCTCTTTTCTCTGTAAGAATCATTCTGCACCTCAGTCTGCAACCTCTGCTCTCTGCAACAGTCCTCCTGCACACCAGTCTTCAACCTCTGCTCGCTGCAACAGTCCTTCTGCAGCCCAGTCTCCGAAATCTGCTCTCTGCAATATTCCTTTACCACCCCAGTCTCCAAACTCTGCTCTCTGTAACCGTCCTTCTGTACTGCTGTCTCCAACCTCTTATCTCTGTAACGATCCTTCTGCACCCCAGTCTCCAAAGTCTGCTTTCTGTATCAGTCCTTCTGCACCCCGGTCTCTAAACTATGCTCTCTGTAACAGTCCTTCTGCACCTAAGACTCCAACCTCTGCTCTCAGCAACAGTCCTTCTACGACCCAATGTCCAACCTCTGCTCTCTGCAACAGTCCTTCTGCACTTCAGTGTTCAAACTGTCCTCCTTGTATGTTACTTCTGAAATAAAGTCTCCTGCCTCTGCTATATGAAATGGTCCTTCTGCACCCCAGTCTCCAACCTCTGTTCTCTACAACAGTTATTCTGCACCCCACTCTCTAAACTCTGCTCTGTGTAACAGTCCTTCTGTACCACAGTCTCCAAACTCTGTTCTCTGTAAGAGTCCTTCTGCACCCCAGTCTTCATCCTCTGCTTTCAGTATCAGTTCTTCAGCACCACATTCTCCAAACTCTGCTCTCTGTAACAATCCTTCTGCACCTCAGTATGCAACCTCTGCTCTCTGCAATAGTCTTTCTGCACCCCAGTCTACAATCTCTGTTCTCTTCAACAGTCCTTCTGCACCCCAGTCTCTAACATATTCTCTCTGCAACAGTCCTTCTGCATCCCATTCTCCAACCTCTGCTCTCTGCAACAGTCCTTCTGTACCCTGGTCTCCAACCTCTACTCTTTGTAACAGTCCTTATGTACTGTACTCTCCAACCTCTGATGTCTGTAAGGTTCATTCTGGACCCAAGATTCCAACCTCTGCTTTCTGTATCAGTCCTTCTGCACTCCAGTCTCCAACCTCTGCTCTCTGTAACAGCCCTTCTGCATGTCAGTCTCCAAAATCTGCTCTCTATAACAGTCCTTCTGCACCCCAGTCTCCAAACTTTGCATTCTGCAACAGTCTATCTACACTCCAGTCTTCAAACTCTGCTCTGTGTAACAGTCCTTTTTCAACCGAGTTTCCAAACTCTGATCTCTGCAACAATCCTTCTGCATCCCAGTCTCCAACATCTGCTCTCTACAACCCTCCTACTGCACCCAGGTCTCCAACCTCTTCTCTCTGCAATGATCCTTCTGCACAGCAGTCCCCAACCTCTGCTCTCTGCAATAATCCTACTGCAATAACCCTAGTCGCCATCCTCTACTCTCTGTAACAATCCTTTTGCACCGCAGTCTCCAAATTCTGCTCTACGTAATATTCTTCTGCAACCCAGTCTCCCGACTCTGCTCTTTGTATCAGCCCTTCTGTACCCAGTCTCCAACCTCTGCTCTCTGTAACAGGCCTTCTGCACACCATTCTCCAAACTCTGCTCTCTGTATCAGTTCTTCTTCACCCCAGTCTCCAAACTCTGCTCCTTTTACAATTCTTTCTTCATCTCAGTCTCAAACCACTGCTCTCTGCAAGAGTTCTTTTGCACACCAGTCTCCAACATCTGCAATCTGAAACAGTTCTTCTCCACTCCAGTCTCCATCCTCTGCTCTCTGTAATGGACCTTCTGCACCTCAGTTTCCAAACTCTTATTTCTGTATCAGTCCTTCTTCACCCCAGTCTCCAACCTCTGCTATCTACAACCGTCCTTCTGCACCGCAGTCTCCAAATTCTACTCTCTGCAAAAGTCCTTCTGCACCCAAGTCTCCAACACCTGCTCCCTGCAACAGTCCTTCTGCACACCAGTCTCCAAACTCTGGTAACTTAAACAGTCCTTCTGTACCTCCGTCTGCAAATTCTTCTCTCCGCAACAGTCCTTCTGCTCCCAAGTCTCCAACCTCTGCTCTCTGCAACAGTCCTTCTACACCCCAGTCTTTCAACCTCTGCTCTATGTAACAGTCCTTCTGCACCCCAGTATCCAACCTCTGCTCTTTGTAACAGTCCTTCTGCACCATATTCTCCAACCTCTGCTCTCTGTTACAGTCTTTGTATACCGCAGTCTCCAACCTCTGCTCACTGTAACGGTCCCTCTGCACCCCAAATTCTAACCTCTGCTTTCTGTAACAATCCTTCTGTACCTCAGTCACCAAACTCTGATCTCTTTAACCATCCTTCTGCACCTCAGTCTCCAACCTCTGCTCACTGTAACAGTACTTCTGAACCTCAGTCTTAAAGCTCTGCTCTATGTACAATCCTTCTGCACCCCAGTCTCCAACCACTGCTTTCTGTAACTGTCGTCCAACACCTCAGTCACCAACCTCTGCTCTCTGTAAGATCCTTCTGCAACCCAGCCTCAAAACTCTGCTCTCTATAACAGTCCTTCTGCAACCCAGCCTCAAAATCTGCTTTCTATAACAGTCCTTCTGCAACCCAGTCTCCAACCTATGCTCTCTGTAGCAGGCCTTTGCACCCCAGTCTCCAAACTCTTCTCTCTGAAACAGTTCTTCTGCATGCCAGTCTCCAAACTCTGCTCTCTGTAACGGTCCTTCTGCACCCCAGTCTCCCACCTCAGCTTTTTGTATCATAATTCTTCACACCAGTCTCCAACGTCTTCTCTGTGTAACAGTCCTTCTGCATCACAGTCTCCAAACTCTGCTCTCTGCAACAGTCCTTCTACACCCCAGTCTTCAACCTCTGCTCTATGTAACAGTCCTTCTGCACCCCAGTCTCCAACCTCTGCTCTTTGTAACAGTCCTTCTGCACCATATTCTCCAACCTCTGCTCTCTGTTACAGTCTTTGTATACCGCAGTCTCCAACCTCTGCTCTCTGTAACGGTCCCTCTGCACTCCAAATTCTAACCTCTGCTTTCTGTAACAATCCTTCTGTACCTCAGTCACCAAACTCTGATCTCTTTAACCATCCTTCTGCACCTCAGTCTCCAACCTCTGCTCTCTGTAACAGTACTTCTGAACCTCAGTCTTAAAGCTCTGCTCTATGTACAATCCTTCTGCACCCCAGTCTCCAACCACTGCTTTCTGTAACTGTCGTCCAACACCTCAGTCACCAACCTCTGCTCTCTGTATGATCCTTCTGCAACCCAGCCTCAAAACTCTGCTCTCTATAACAGTCCTTCTGCAACCCAGCCTCAAAATCTGCTTTCTATAACAGTCCTTCTGCAACCCAGTCTCCAACCTATGCTCTCTGTAGCAGGCCTTTGCACCCCAGTCTCCAAACTCTGCTCTCTGAAACAGTTCTTCTACATGCCAGTCTCCAAACTCTGCTCTCTGTAACGGTCCTTCTGCACCCCAGTCTCCCACCTCAGCTTTTTGTATCATAATTCTTCACACCAGTCTCCAACGTCTTCTCTGTGTAACAGTCCTTCTGCATCACAGTCTCCAAACTCTGCTCTCTGCAACAGTCCTTCTGAACCCCAGTCTCCAAACTCTGCTTTCTGCAACATTCCTTCTGCACCCTAGTATCTAACCTGTTCTCTCTGTAACAGTCCTTCTGCACCCAAGTCTCCCACATCTGTTCTCTGTAACGATCCTTTTTCAGCCCAGTCTCTACCTCTGCTCTCTGCAACGATTCTTCTGCAACTCAGTCTTCAACTTCTGCACTCTTCAACGATCCTTCTGCACCTCACTCTCCAAACTCTGCTCTCTGTAACAGTTTTACTGCACCTCAGTCTCCAACTTCTGCTCTCTGCAACCGTCCTTCTACACCCCAGTTTCCAAACTTTGCTCTCTGCAATGATCCTTCTGCACCCCAGTCTCCAAGTTCTTCTTTCCTTAACACTCCTTCTGCACCCCAGTCTCCAAACTCTGTTCTCTGTAAGGTCCTTCTACACCCCGGTTTCCAAACTCTGCTCTCTGTAACATTCCTTCTCCAAACCAGTCTCCAACCTCTGCTTTCATCAACGGTCCTGCTGCAACCCAGTCTCCAAACTCTGTTCTCTGAAACAGTCCTTCTGCTCCCCACTTTCCAATCTCTACTCTCTGTAACAGTCCTTCTGTACCGCGGTATTTTAACTCTTCTCTCTGTTACAGTCTTTCTGCACCTCAGTCTCCAACCTCTACTTTCTGTAAGATCCTTCTGAAACCAAGTCTCCAAATTCTGCTCTCCATAACAGTCCTTCTGCACACCAGTCTCCAACCTCTGCTCTCTGCAATGATCCTTGTTCACCCCAGTCTCCAACCTCTGCTCTATGCAACAGTCATTCTGCACCCCAGTCTCCAAAATCGGATCTCTGCAACAGTCCTTCTTCACCTCAGTCTGAAATCTCTGTTCTCTGAAACGACCGCCCTGCACCCCAGTATCCTTCCTCTGCTCTCTGTAACAGTCCTTCTGAACCTCAGTCTCCTACCTCTGCTCTCTGTAAGATCCTTCTGCAACAAAGTCTCCAAACTATGCTCTCTGTAACAGTCCTACTGAACAGTCTCCAACCTCTGCTCTCTGTAATAGGCCTTCTGCACCACAGTCTCCAACCTCTGCTCTCTGTAATAGTCCTTCTGCACCCCAGTCTCCAACCTCTGCTCTCTGCAACAGTCTTTCTAAACCCCAGTCTCCAAACTCTGCTCTCTGCAACCGTCCTTCTGCACCCCAGTCTTCAACTTCTGTTCTCTGTAACAATCCTTCTGCACCTCAGTTCCCAAACTCTGACCTCTGCAATGGTCCTTCTGCACCCCAGTCTCTAACCTCTGCTGTCTGCAACCATCCTTTTGCACCCTTGTCTCCAACCTCTGCTCTCTGAAAAAGTCTTTCTGAACCCCAGTCTCCAACATCTGCTCTCTGCAACAGTCCTTCTGCACCTCAGTCTGAAAACTCTGCTCTCTGCAATGATCCTTGTGAACCCCAGTCTCCAAACTCTGCTTTCTGTAACAGTCCTTCTGCACCTCAGTCTCCAACTTCTGCTCTCTGCAACAGTTCTTCTGCACCCCAGTCTTTAACATCTACTCTCTGAAAGAGTCCTTCTACACCCCTGTCCAAATGCAAAAGAATGAGACCTGAACTATTGCTCACCCTGCAAAAAATCAACTAAAAATTCATTAGAGACCCAGGCACTAGACCAGAAATTAGGCAGTTTCTAGGAAAAAACAAAGTCAATACTCCAACCTACAGGCAGAGGCAATGACTTTCTCAATAGGATTACAAATCTCAGGAGATAACACCAAAAGTTAGATAATAGGATGGCATCAAATTAAGAAGGTTCTGCACAGAAAAGGAGACAATTAGAATATGAAGAGAGAACCTACGGAAAGTGAGAAAATCTTTACGAGGGGCTCTTCTAAAAGAGGATGAATATTCAGAATATTAATAAAGAACTCAAAAAACTTAACATCAAACCCACAATTATTAAATAACCCAATTATCAAATAACCCAATTACCAAATGGGAAACTAAATGAACTAAACAGACACGTCTTAGAAGAAAATATGTGAGTGGCCAACAAATATATGAAAATACTTGCAAGTCAAGACTACCCTGAGATTTCATCTCACTTCAGAGACAAAGGCAACCACCAAGAATACAAACAGAAATGAGTGTGACAAGGAGAGAATTAAAGAGAAAGGAGCACACTCGCCCTGTTGGTGGGCATGTAAATCAACACAACCACCACGGAAATCGGGATGGAGGCTCCTCAGGAGTAGCCATGGACCACCCTGTGACCGAGCTCTACCTCTGCTTGGTATTTATCACAGCGGATCAAAGTCATCATACTATAATGACACATACATGCCCATGAACCAGCCGAGGTGACATAAGTGGACGAATGGATAAAGAACATCTGGTATATGCACATTGAAATTTCATTCAGCCATAAAGAAGAACGAAATTATGTCATGCTGGAAGATGGATGGATCTTCAGAACATTAAGGGAAATAAGCAACTCAGAAAGTTAAGTGTCGTATGTTTTTCCTCTGTTAAAGCTAGAGGGGGAAAAGGAAGGAAAGTTGGGAAGGGAGTCTCATCATGAAAGTTGAAGGAAGATCAGTAGAGTCAAGGCACCAAAGGAGGAGGTGAGGAAAAGGGAAATATTGGAATGATATTGGCCAAAGTTCACGGTTATTGTGTGTGCATTTTCAAATATGTGTCAGCAAATCCCACCATTATGGACCACTACAATGCACCAATGAAGTGTGAAAAGAAGAGTTTCACATTACATGGGACAGGCACTATTCTAGGAGGGTGCCCATTCTTTGCCATCTATAAATACCACGATCATTTACCACTGTCTAAAATCTCGACAGATTCGAATGTTCTGATCACTGCTCCACCACATGGCCTCTTCTACTTCAGGGTCCCCTTATTCTCACTGAAATCAGGGAGCCCGTTTCAACGATGCCATCTGTTAATGTCTTCCCAGACTGCCTAGGACAGCAGCTGCGGGTTTCACAAGGATCTGGTGCTGCCTTCTGAACGCATGTCCGCGAGGCCTTGGTGAAGGCTGGTGCTCCAGGCCCTCCTCCAGATCTAGCTGTGAGGCCAGAGAAGGGGTCACATAACACGCCATCCAACACCTTATTTATTTCTGATCACCATCCTCTCCATTATTGCAGGATCATATTGGTCATTGAACTTAAGCAAACACTGAGTCCAGATTTCAGTCCATCAAACAAAGAGAGTCTAATAGCCACTCCCCATGGCTCAGGAAAATCCTTGGCCCTAACATTTCTGGTGATTACGTCCCTGTGACTGCATTCAAGATGATCCAGCAATATGTCCTGACTTCTTTGGTCTAGAAGACTCAAACAAATTCTCTTTTTGTTTTTTTTGTGGAAGAATCAGGTAGGATTCCATTTTATTTACACTTGCACGGACAGCCCTGTTGCAATCAGCATCAGCAATGATACCTTATCATGTGGGATATAAAGAGCATATACTCAGCTCTTGCTTTCAAGAAGATTACCCGTTAGCTAGGCAAGCTAAATGAAGACGAAGCGGACGATGTACTATAGAAGAGATATCACCATAGGCCCAACATGTATGTGATTATGTTCTAAAACTGTCAAGCATAGGAAGTGTTCTAAACAAATTCTCTTATATATTCTTAAGGCTCCTATTAACAAAATACAGTATTATATATTTACCTTTTATTTTGGTGTGACCCTTATACTCTCCTGGGCTATATTTTATACTCTTACTTGAGGCGTTCTAGGATCAGACCCCATTAAGAGTCTGGTGACAATGTGGGATGATGGATGAGCATCTTAAAGACAATTGGGCTGGGGATGTGGCTCAAGCAGTAGTGCGCTTGCCTGGCACGCGTATGGCCCGGGTTCTATCCTCAGCACCACATACCGACAAAGATTTTGTGTCCGCTGAGAACTAGAAAAAGAATATTAAAAATTTCTCTCTCTCTCTCTCTCTCTCTCTCTCTCTCTCTCTCTCTCTCTCTCTCTCTCTCTCTCCCCTCTCCTCTCCTCTCCTCTCATCTCTCACTCACTCTTAAAAAAAAAAGACAACTGCGCAGGTAGAGTCACAATAGGGTCTTCAATTTAGGGAAAGCTATTCTCCTCGGGGGAGGAGGGGCTGCTTCTGACAGCGAAAAGTGTTAATGGAGATTTCAGGTTTCAAGGCTCTGAGATTTGTCTAATTCCACTGGTATTTTGCCATTCTAATTAACAGGGTCACAGTCATTCCCCCATTAATGTCCTAATTGACATAAGAGAGACCTGAAGAAATTTTGGATTTATAATTTTTTTTGTACTTCTGCAATTTGGAGAATTGGATGTTTTATTCTGATATTAACCTATATCAGTTTCCAGAGAGAAAATATTTCTGATGATCTGAAACTGACTTGAAGGAGGAATAAAATGCTTGAACCTATCATTTTCTTTCTGTAAGTCTCCCACTCCAGTTAGGAACAGCAGTCTGTAGTCATGTTGTAATGTTCATTCCCACCCTGAAGGTCGATGGTGTTATTTCAAAGCTCAGTTTTCCATAGACATTTGATTTCAGGCCACAATAACTTAAAGTCTCTGTTGGGTCATTGCACACCAGGAATTATCAGGTCTCCTTTGCCATGGGCTGTGACATCATCAACATATTCAATTCCCTCAGGTCAGACATCCAACCTACCTCCTCAGATCTGTTATCTAGAATCATCTCTGATGTAAACCACTATTGTGGTCAGTGCCACCGTGGTCAGGTAGATATGAAGAACTACTCTTGATGACTTAGGGTAGAGGAAGTTGACACAGAAAAAAGTTATAAAATGGTTTGGAGATCTGGAAGAAAATAGGAAAATAGAGCAGGTGACACCACCCCATATATGGAAACCCTAGCTTTCCTGGAAAGAGACGCTCATTCCACGGTACTGTGACCCACATTCAGGAACAGCTGTCTAGGAGCCTGCACACACAGCTCCTGGCACCAAGGAGATTAGTTCCTGCCTCTACAGTGCTGGTTTGCTCCTTCTGCTATGGGATGCAAAAGAACCCGCTTTCTTCCTTTCCTTTCTTCCTCTCTGCCTAGAGTTTGTCTGATCTTGACAGAACCTCATAAAATGGAGGCCTGCAGTCGGGGGAGTGTGGGAAACGAGGTTCTCGTACTTTCTGTCCCTCTGGTGTTTGGAGAACACAGAAAGACAGAGATGGTGCTGAACACCCACACAAGGTGTCCGACACACTTGAACCTTAAAGTTTGAAAAGGGTGTTTGTGAAAAGATAGGAGAGAAAGAAGTCTCAGAGATTTTAAAAGCGGGAATTGGACTTAAAGCTCAAGATACAGACTCTCTAACCAGGTGCCTAGAAGTCCCTGGGAGGCATCTTTTTTCAGATGACTGTATACTCCAGTTTGAATTTGGTCTAGACTTTGATCATGCAAAGGGATGCACACCCTCCAGCCAGCTTCCTCAGAATGACACTTTGTGACACAATATGTACTTGCTCCTTAGAATTTATATAATGCAGCATAGGAATTAGATCAACTTAATAGTAAACCCTCTGCTCTGCAATAATAATAACCATAATCATCATAATCATCTAGGGCATATTTCATAGTAAAATAATTTGAGTGTGAGTCTTCTTAGATTGCTTCAATACACATAAATGCCTGACTTTAAAAACCTTGTTTAGTGTAGTTTAAAAGTGGCATGTTTTCTGCAAAAATTAGATTGAATTTCAGATAATCCATTCTATCAAAACTCAGTGAATTTCTTTGAAAATTGAATTTTTACATACCTGAATTCAATCAGGATTATTCAAATTGAGTAACGAATAGAGACACACATTACATAAAAATACCTAACACTTATTAAATGACTATAAGACTTTTACATGCATTAACTTATTTGGTTTACACAACAACGTATAAGATAACTTATTATCGCCATTTTATAGAAAAAAGAATTGAAATTAATGCACAATATATTAATGCAAGTAGGGAAACATCAATGAATCCCTTTAATTTGCATAATGTACATTAATTTGTACATTTAATATGTATTAACAGTTATGATTTAAGAAACAAAAAAAAATTGACTCAGAAAATTTATCATGTAATAATTCTTATTTGTAGTGATACTTTGTTACCTGATGATAATACCATATATTAGTAAACTGTCTTATTATCTTCAATGCCCAGACATTCTTGTCTTTGGTTCTAATAATTCATTGCACATGATTAATAGGCCAACACAGCGTTCATTAAAATTCCAAATCTCAGAGCCTTAAGAAGCTTAAAGTATTTAAATTTCAATAGAAAGTCGGTGCTTCAGTTAATCACAACTAATTTTAAAATCTAAATATAAACAAAATAAAATAAATAAGTCTAGAGTATTAAAAGAAGAACTTTTTTTGCTTTGGCAATAAATGAAATGTTTTGCTGACTAACCTTAGGGATTCATTTCCTCAAACGAAAAAAAAAAAAAAAAAGGGCATGACCAGAACGAAGAAGAATGGTGTGATCATAAAAACCCTTATGCACATCAGGGAAACAATGATTCCTATTTGATCTCAACAGCACAAGCAATGATTAAAATTTTTAAATCCAATTTTAATGTTGCCCAGTAAATTGTTTAAAACACACACACACACACACAGTACAAGGTGAATTTATTCAGAAAAATATCTGAATGATTTCAGGTGCTTGTGGCAATGTGAATTTATTACTGTGAAATGTATGAGCTATCTGGCCTGGCCCAGAGTTGTCCTCATACCCTTCCATGTGGTCTGGGTGCTTGGAGCTGAGGGAAAAATCAGAGGTCATTGTGCAGAACAGTTGGCCTCAGTCAGTGAGTTCCAAGTGTTCCCAGTGATGCTGGTCCAAGGACACACTTTGGGGGAGGCTGGGCTCTTTCACCTAACATGCAGGGATGCCCTTACCCCTAACTGGTAGGTTTAAAATCTTAACAAATTCACCAGGAATAAGCCTCCCTCCTGTCTTGGAGATTCAGCACTCAATTTAGCATTTAACATCTCTTTCAGTTCTGTTTTTTTGGGACCGGGGTGTAGGGGGGTAGTTACCGGAGATTGAACTCAGGGGCTTGACCACTGAGCCACATCTTCAGCACTATTTTATATTTTATTTAGAGACAGGGTCTCACTGAGTTTCTTGGTGCCTCTTTTTTGCTGAGGCTGTCTTTGAACTCACTATCCTCCTGCCTCAGCCTCCTGAGCTGCTGGGTTACAAGCGTGCACCACTGTGCCAGCTCTTTCAGTTCTTTTTATTTCACCTGTGCTTCTTCTAGCATAAAGGGGAAAGGGAAGACAAAATATTACCTCTTACGATATGTCAGAGCATTCTAGTTATAAAATTCTTCAAAATAAAAAATTCTCTTTTCAATTTAGGATTTTAAAATTTCTTTTCTTGGTAGTGGTTAGTTTCAATTCAAACCAATTTTGTTCCTATACAGGGTCTAATTTAGTCCTAAGCCAGATCTACTAAGAAACCCAAAGAGGATAAGATCTGATTCCTGTCCTGCTGCGCCCCTCCCCTGACTAAGGCAATGGCAAGGCCCTACTGAGGTGGATGGCGCAAGGCGTCCATCCTCTGGAGGAGCGCAGTATGTTTCTGGGAATGGGCTGATTTGTTTTTGTATTCCTTAATAAGTATAGTTTTGATTTCTCATATGACCATTAAGTATAAAGTAAAAATCTTGACTTTCCCAATTAATGCAACTACTTCTAAAGCATAGATCTGTTTGCTCTAAATGCAATGATTCAGCTGTGGAGTGTAAATTGTTAATGTCTAAAGAAAAACTCCCTGTATTCCTGTCAAGGAAGTTTTTGAGAAATTAAATTAAAATCTAGAGAAGAAAAATTAATGTTAAGAAGATAGATTAGTGCTTAGTACTGGGCAACTTGTTCTTGTTCCTGTGCACAATTGTTTGTTCTCTTACTTTTGTTTGATTACAAGTAATAACAAATCAACTACTTGCCGTAACCATGGCACCAGTTCCAGTCAGTAAGTCAAGAAAGAATAGTCAAGGTATAGGCCAATAGTTTGGGACATATTTAACTATTATTATTTTTTTTTATTTTTTTTAAAGAGAGAGTGAGAGGAGAGGAGAGAGAGAGAGAGAATTTCCAACATTTTTTTATTTTTTAGTTCTCGGCGGACACAACATCTTTGTTGGTATGTGGTGCTGAGGATCGAACCCGGGCAGCACACATGCCAGACGAGAGTGCTACCGCTTGAGCCACATCCCCAGCCCATTATTAAAAGTTAACTAAGCAGAAACAGCTCAAAGCAAAACTCGAACTGAAAGTACAAATGCTTGCTTATGCATAAGCCAAGATACATTCTTCTATTCTAATTGTAGCTACATAATATTTTGTTTTGTTTGAATAATGATTCCTGTTTTGTAACCACAAAGTACTGTAAGCCTTCCAAAATGAAATGTATATATGATCAACTTCACAAGTAAAGATTGGGATTAACACCTTCACTTTGGTGTCTGTGTTGTTTCTCCACCCCCTCTTTCGCTGACTCCTCACCATCCGTTCGTCTCCTGAGACCCCCTGTTGGAGCGGGTCTCCGACACTGTCCTTCAACCAACTTACAATCTAATGGGAAGATGAACTCAATATGTGCAGGAAACTTGGTAACAATTCTATGTAATCTACAAATAATCATTATTTTTCCTTAGTGTTTGCTTGGGCAGCTCTGGGAATGGAGCACTTAATACTTGTCAAAGCCCCTCATTCCATCTTGAATATGCGCTCCTCTAGGTCCTAGTTGGGCCTCTCAATTGTGTTCTAAACACTAGGGCAACACCTTGTGTAAATGTGCACTTAGTAATGGTTTGAAGAATGAAGAAGTTCTGTCAACTACATCCATGGAGAAGAGTTTTTAAAAGATTCTTTAAAGACGGTACTGTGTGGGACCTAAAGGATCTAACAGAGACTTGAAAGAGGCGAGAGGACATTTCTGTTCAGTGGTTCTGGTGCAGATATCTTGATGAGAAAAATAAAGCCTCTGTGGGCATAAGTGAGGCAGCATAGCCCAGCTGCTTTTGAGGAACTCAGTGTCTCCTGTCTCCTAAACATATCCCTTATGGAGACCATCGGCTCAGTTCCCACAAAACAAGCAGCTCAGCATCTTTCTTTCCCAATCAGTCATCTCAAAGTCAGGTGACCGAGAATGAAGTCACTTATGAGTGACCCCAAAATATAATATTTCTAAAGTAGGAGGGTTGTGTATGAAGTAGATTACTCACAAGCTTCAGGTATTTATTACAGTTAATAAATTGCTTGCAACTCCCCTCCCCAAGCATCCATGTGTTGTAAGATAAAGAGGAAATCTCCTAGTTAGTGAATGAATACGTTTCTAAACATAACTTCTTCTACAATAATGATTTTTATTTAAACAGATATTTTGGTAGGTCTTTTGTTATGGTATAATGTATCATAATGGGAATGTGTCCCTATACTTTCTCCCTAAAAATTATTCCTTTCTGTCCTGCTCATCAAAAGCAGAGGATTAACACTAAGCATTATCTATTGTTTACCATAAGTACTTTTCCACACTCATCATCTCACTTAAGGAATTTAGGAATCCCAGGGTTTCTGGTTATGTTTTGGGTTTTCTTCCAGTACTGGAGGCATCATGCTAAATCCCTCAGGTTTTGTGATAACCTCTGAAGTTATTTCTACTCTGGCAATACAAGTAGTATTGTGGAAACTTAGACACACATAGAAAAGGTGCTACGATAGGTCATTACATAAATGCCATCAAAATGGTAATGAAAATGTGTACAATATTCTGTAATATGTTTTTAAGGTGTAGGTATATCCTGATTCTGGGATAGTGTTTTTGAAAATTGTGATGGTAAATAAACTACTTACCAGCAGCTCTCACAGAGAGGCGTAGATTTCTGGTATTGGTGTGGCCCTTGCTGCTCTCCATACTAGCACCTGGGCTGCAAAGAAAGCTCTTGGTAAAACTGGCTGTTGGTCTCCATTCACCACAAAACGGACTTGTTATTCTGAGAGTTGCCTGTCGAATATCTGTGGCCTCATGAAGGAGTCATAATCCTCTGATCTCTCACAATTCATTTTCCTGTGATGGACATTTATAGAGGTCTGGGGCCGACCTGTTGGGAATATGCATCATGCCTTTCCTCTGCAGCTTCTCTGGGACTCAACAGCGTTCAAACTCAACTCAAGGGCAATGGCTTGATTTCAACTGCAACAATGGAGAGAAGTTAATTTGCTGTTGGATTCATTAATGTCTTGGCAATCACCTGTTCCCAGCATGCAGCGAGAAGATCAGCGTCCTCTCTCTTCTGGGATGTGGGTGAGCGAAGTTCAGAGTGAGATTACTGCTAAGAAGTTGTGTGTGGCTGAAACTTAATACTGCCTTCCCTTCCCACTAGGGAGAGAAGGGGTCAGGGTGGGTGTACACTTATTGATGCTCATGACCTGGTGATGAAATTGTTTGCTATGGAGTTTAAAAGTAGGGAAAAAAAAGGGTCATCAAACAGCTCTTTCAAGCACAGATGGAGAAAAGACAAGAAGCTTGAAATTCTTGTAGTATTTTACTGCACAAAAATAAAAATAAAAGTCTTAGATAATGAGGTAAGTCTTTAAAACTTAAAATTTCCCATAATACAATAAGGTTTTCCTCATGCTTAAGAGAGACACATTAACAGTACTCCTAAAAGATCTTAGAATGATTAGCCATCAGGGAAAGGCAAAGCTAAAGCACATATGATGAAGCACTTCACACATTCCAGGGTCGTCACAATAAAAGGAATTATAATGATGTGTTGTTAAGGGAGTAAGGAAATCAGAAGCTTTATTCACCACTCTTAATAATAAAGTAAGCTGGTTCCACTGGTCTGAAAATGATCTGAATCTTCTTCAGAAAGTTAAATATGGAGTTAACGATCCACCTCTTCCACTCCTACTTACAAACTCAAGATAAATAAAAAAGTTGTCAACCAATGATTTGTACATGAATGTTCATATAATGTTCATATTATATATAATGTTCATATTATATATACGAATCTTATTCATATTAGTCAAAAGGTGAAAATATCTAATCTGTAATTACAGGTCTGTAATCTAGCTAATCAAGAGGCTGAGGCAGGAGGATCACAAATTTAGGGACAACCTGGGCAAATTTGCAAGACCTTGTCTCAAAACAAAATTTTTAAAAGTGTTGGGCTTTGGCTTAGTGGTAGAACATTGTTTAGTGTGCAGGAGGCTCTGGGATCAATCTGCAGTACGACACCCACACAGACACAAAGTAAAAATTACTATGCAGTGGGAAATGAAAAAAAAAATGTGGCATTTTCATAAGATGGAAATGAGTCACAATAAGGAGGAATAAACTAAAATACTTATACAAGCTACAATATAACTGAAAATTACAAACATCCTAAAGGAAAAGAGTCAGATCCAAAAGGCGTATATGGTATTACTTCATTAAAAATATCCACAGAAACTCGAGTGTATACATGGGTCTTTCCACATGTGAAAGAGAAACACAGAAATGGTGTTTACTTGAAACTTAGAATCAAGATCCATTAAAAAATGCAAGTCAAAGTCACATTGCACATAGCACTTCACATTCACTAATGTTGGCTAGAGCTGCAATATTGAGGGAAAGGATATTGACTGCTTTGGGTATAGGCTTTTTTTGGAGAGAAAAGTAATAAAAATATTCTGAAATACCTGTGGATTAGAGAACCCAGGTGAGGTCACAATGTTTCACATACTTAGCACAGTGTGCTTCCCCTGGTTGGAGGGGCACCACAGTGGTCATGAGACTCTGTGTACGGAGAGAGTGCTCTTGTAATTGCTGCTGAAGAGTTCACATATTTCTACAACTATGACATTTCCTAAAATGAAACCATCATCTAGTTCTAATCACACTATACAGTCTGTCTCCCAGCCAGCTTCCTCAGGGCATTCTGGACGTCGTTGCTTCTCAGGCTGTGAATGATGGGCTTCAACATGGGGGTAACAACACAGAAGAGCACAGAGACCAGGGTGTCTGTGTCCAGCCTTCTCTGGGCCTGTCATAGTGGAAGTTGGCTGTTCCATAGAAGACCACCACGACAGTGAGAGAGGACTCACAGGTTGAGAATGCCTTCCTCCTGCCCTGGGCGGAGAGAATCTACAGGATGGCCGCCATAATGAGTGCATTGGAGCCTGCAGTGAAGAGGCAGGGGCTCAGGCCCATGGTGGCACTGAAAACGTGGAACGCAGACTCATTGATAGAGGTGTCTGAGCAGGAGAGCTTCAGGAGCAATGGGGTGTCACAGAGAAAGTGGCTGATCTGGTGGGGCCCACACAGAGTGAGTGTGATGGCCAGCACCGTGTGTGTGACCATATTCACCAGCCCACACAGCCAGGACTCAGTCACCAGGACAACACAGACCTTCACACTCATGATGACTGGGTACTGAGGAGGACGGCAGGTGGCCACATAGCAATCATAATGGCCACACAGCCAGTAAGAAGCCTTCTGTGTCAGCACTTTTCACCAAGAAGAAGATCTGGGAAAGGCAACCCTCATAAGTAATGGCCTTCTTTTCCCAGAAGAAGTTCACCAGCAGTACTGGGCGGGTGGTGGATGTGTAGCAGACGTCCAAGAAGCTCAAATTGCTGAGGAAAAAGTACATTGGAGTGTGGAGAGCAGGACTGACCCTGGTGGTAACTATTATGAGCATGTTCCCCAGGAGAGTGGTCAGGTAAATGACCAGAAAGAGCAGGAAGAACCAGCCCTGTAGGTTAAAGTGGTTTGAAAATCCCAAGAAGATGAATTCAGTGACAAATGATTAATTGCTCATTTCCAATGTTGTCATAGCTAAAAAACAGAGAAAAAGAGACCATGATGAGAATGGACTGAGAGCACCCCAAACAGGCTTGTTAATCTGCAGCAACATGGCAAATAATATCGAAGGAAAAGCAGCCTGGAGACTGATAACATGTGGGACTGGTCTCAGATCCATGGAGCCGCACACATTTGCAGGAGTGATGGTGGGTGGGAGTAACCACAGAATTGCTAGAAGCCAACAGAAAGCCATTCGACCTCATCATGGTGTGAAGTCATTTCTCACTGTCTCAGTAATCTCTGTCTTCTGTTGTCCTTTTATGTAAACATAAGATTTTTGGAGAAGTTCATTTTCATTGCAAATGTAAAGAAAAAAATTTACAAAGCAGACTCATCATCTGCAGAAGCAGTCGGTGTTGCCTTCAGTGTTTTCCAATGTAGAGTTTTTCTCATTTCACATCAATCTTGATCTCTTTGTTCGGAAAGGCAGAAGTTAACTATTCCTGTACAATGCTGAAATTATCAGGGCCAGAGCAAAATAGAGGAAAGAAGTTGATGAATTGGGGTTGGACTGGCTATCTTAAGTATACAGGGAAGATCAGTGGAGTAGAAAGAGAATGAGTGGGCAGAGAGGTTTGGGAAGGGAGGAAATGTGAAAGGACTTACGCAGATCATGTTATGTGCACATGGAAGTCTACCACAGGGGACTGCACCTGTATGTATATTAGAAATCACCAGTCAGAAATTAACAGATAAATGACCCAAAGAAAGATCAGTAGAAAAAGGAGAAGGGGGGCGGGAAGGGGAGGGAGATGGGGGGTGGGGACTGAATGGAGTAAATCAGATTCCATGCACGTAGGATCTTTTCCAAATCAACCCAAATTCTTTGTATAACTATTATGCTTTAATAAAAAATTTAGAAGATGACATGATCCTATCAGCAAAGAGTGAGATTTGAATTCTTCTTAACCTATTTGTATACCTTTAATTTCTTTCTTTTGTCCAATGGCTCTGGCATTTTCAAGGATGAAGTTGAATAGAAGTGGTGAAAGAGGGGGCACCCTGTCTGCTTCCAGTTTTTAGAGTGAATGCTTTCAAACTTTCTTCACTTAGAATGATGCTGCCTTGGGTTTTGCATAGATAGCTTTTACAATGCTTTTACAAAGTTCCTTCTGTCCCTAGTGTTTCTACTGTTTTGACAGGTTGGGTGCTATATTATCTTAAATGCTTTTTCTGCATCTATTGAGATGATCAATAAACTTACTTCTCTCTTAAATAAACTTAATCTCTCTCCTTTGGCTAAACATTCAGATAATCTCCAGTCATATAAATATTTTAATGAACATTTTCCTACATAAACATATATGACCATTTCGAATTATCTCTTCAGAATTAAATTTAAATCTGACATAAAAGAATTTGTTTTGCAGTTTCTATTTAAAACTAGCTCATGGGAGAAATTATATTAAGTGAAATAAGCCAGACACATAAAGAGAAATAGCAGTTTTTCACTTCTTTGTGGGAGCTAAAAAGTTGATCTCAGAGAAGTAGGGAGTAGAGCGGTGGTTATTGGAGCCTGGGAGAGAATCACAAAAATCATTGTGAGTCTGATTTCTCAAAGACGCATGTGAAGGACTGCCTGAAACATGCCCTCTGAGTGTGGTCTTTAAAAATAAACAAGAGTGGACTTCTAACAGGGTCCTCAGAAAATCTCTCTTCTCTCCTCAGTGGGCAGCAGGAGGTCCATGGGTCTGGCTGCCTAGGAGCTAGCTGTGGTGTGCAAATGGGCAGGACCAGGACGGCTGGAGAATCTCAGTAATCACTAGTAGACCGCATGCTAGGTGAGGGCAGGCTGGAAAAAAGGCCATCCAGAAGGAAATGGCTTGAGCTCTGAAAATGACAGAATCTGTGGATTTAGGAAACCGTTGTGGGTCCAATACACTCATATCACCTACTCTCTGAGTTCGTTTACGGTTTCCATAGTTACTCCTAGGTGAAAGGGAACAAGAGGGGAAGCATTCCTAGCTCATGGCAGCCAGAAGGTTGGGGCGGGGAAGGGGATAGAAGGAGACAGTTCGCAGGGGACAAGATATGATTCCCCAGGGCATGTCCCTGGCAACACTCCACCTGCCCACACTCCTCTCAGTACAGTGGGCCTTTCAGATAATTAATCCACAAAATGGATGGATTCACAGATTAGGTGACAAGTCTCACAGGCTAATCATTTCACCTCCGAACACTGCTACTGTGGCTGACCCTGAGCTTTTGGTGAGGGGATACCTTATTTCTAAGCCATAATAGTACCTACAGTCCATGTGCTTTGGTTAGAATTCCTTCATGTAGTCTGGGAGAGTAATTGGGTGCCAAAACAAGATTAAAATAAAATATCTGGTAACTGAAGATGTGACATTTGGAGCTTGGGGAAAAGCTCTGAAGAGGAGCCCTGGGTGGAGCACTTTAAAGTCCTGGTGACGAGGACACAAGAGGGGACCTGGTCTGTGGGGTAGCTGAGTGGCAGTGGGATCACTCATTAAAACATAAAAAAAAAATGAGAAGGAGCGTGTCTGGGGAGAGGAAAGGAGGTTGAGCCTGGAGTCTGGGTACCTGCGAGGTCTCCTGGAGGAGATTCCAGGAGGCAGCGGGACAGGTTCTCAGGAGATAGGCCTGGGAGTAATGGCTAGGAGTGACTGGGGAAGTCACACGTGCTCATAAAGCCAAAAGAGAGCAGGGTGAGGAAAGAAGACCTGATGGACTGTGGGGAAAAAAAAGTGTCGAGAAGGAAGCTCACCAGCTATCAGCAATCATTCTGCACAACAGTGTCAAAGATCTATTCACTGTACCAGGCCTTCTACACCCCAGTCTAAAATCTCTGCTCTCTATACCAGTCCTTCTGCACCCCAGTCTCCAAACTCTGCTCCCTGCAACAATCCTTCTCCAACCCAGTCTCCAAGTTCTGCTCTCTGAAACACTCCTTCTGCACCCCAGTCGCGAACATCTGCTCTCTGCAACACTCCATCTGCACCTCAGCCTGAAAACTCTGCTCTCTTCAACAATCATTCTGAACCCCAGTCTCCAACCTCTGCTCTCTGTAACAGTCCATCTACACCTCAGTCTCCAAACTCTTTTCTCTATAATATCCTTCTGCACAAGGGTCTCCGAACTGTGATATCTGTAACAGGCCTTCTGCACCCCAGTCTCCAACCTCTGCTCCCGGCAAGAATCCTTCTGCACCCCAGTCTTCAAGTTCTGTTCTCTGAAAGAGTCCTTCTACACCCCACTATGGAACATCTGCTCTCTGCAACAGTCCTTCTGCACCTAAGTCTGAAAACTCTGCTGTATTCAACAATCATTCTGCAACCCAGTCTCAAAACTCTGCTCTCTGTAACATTCCTTCTGCACCTCAGTCTCCAAACTCTGCTCTCTATAATATCATTCTGACCTCAGTCTATAAACTGTGCTACCTGTAACAGTCCTTCAGCACCCCAGTCTCCAACCTCTGCTCTCTGTAACAAGCCTTCTTCACCCCAGTCTCCAACTTCTCTCTGAAACGATCATTCTGCACCTCAGTCTCCAACCTCTGCACTCTGCAACAGTCCTTCTGCCCTCAGTCTCCAACCTCTGCACTCTGTAAAATCCTTCTGCACCCCAGTCTCTAAACTCTGCTCTCTGTAACAGTACTTTGAACCCCAGTATCCAACCTCTGCTCTCTGTAACAAACCTTCTGCACCTCAGTCTCAAAAGTCTGCTCTCTGCAACAGTTCTTCTGCACCGCAGTCTCCAACCTCTGTTCTCTACAACAGTCATTCTGCACCCCAGTCTCCAACCTCTGCTCTCTGTAACAGTCCTTCTATACCGCAGTCTCCAAACTGTACTCTCTGTAACGGAGTCGTTCCGCACCCCAGTATCCAAACTCTGCTTTGTGTATCAGTCGTTCTGCAACACAGTCTCCAAACTCTGCTCTCTGTAACAGTCCGTCTGCACCTCATTCTTCAACCTCTGCTCTCTGAAACAGTCCTTCTGCACCCCAGTCTCAAATCTATGCTCTCTGCAACATTTCTTCTGCACCCAAGTCTCTAACCTGTGCTCTCTGTAACTGTCCTTCTGCACCATAGTCTTTAAACTCTGCTTACTGTAAGACCATTCTGCACCTCAGTCTCCAACCTCTGCTCTCTGCAATGATACTTCTGCACCCCAGTCTTCAAACTCTGCTCTCTGTAACAGTCCTTCTGCACCTCAGTCTCTAACCTCTGCTCTCTCTAACAATGTTTCTGCAACTCAGTCTCCAACCTCTTCTCTCTGTAACAGTCTTTCTGCACCTCAGTATCCAACCTCTGCTCTCTCAAAGGATCCTTCTGCACCTCAGTCTTCAAACAATGCTCTCTGTACCAGGCCTTCTGCACCGCATTCTCCAACCTCTGCTCTTTAACAGTTCTCCTGCACCCCAGTCTCCAAGCTCTACTCTCTGTAACAGTCCTGCTGCACCCAAATCAAAACTCTGCACTCTGTAACAATTCTTCTGAACGCCAGTCTTCAAACTCTGCCCTCTTTAACAGTTTTTCTGAACCAGAATCTCCAAACTCTGCTCTCTGTAACACTTTTTATGCACCCCAGTCTCCATCCTCTGCTCTCTGTAAGAATCCTACTGCACGCCAGTCTCCAACCTCTGCTCTCTGTAAAAGTCCTTCTGCACCTCAGTCTCCAAACTCTGCTCTCTGTAACGATCCTTCTGCACTTCAGTCTTCAACCTCTGCTCTCTATAACAGTCCTTCTGCACCCCAGTCTTTATCATCTCCTCTCTGCAATGGTCCTACTGCACGCCAGTCTCCAAACTCTGCTCTCTGTAACAGTCCTTCTGTACCGCAGTCTCCAAACTCTTCTCTCTGTAACGGTCCTTCTGCACCCCAAATGCCAACCTCTTCTTTCTGTAATAGTCCTTCTGCCCCTCAGACTACAACTTATGCTCTCTGTAACAGTCCTTCTGCACCTCAGTCTGAAACCTCTGTTCTCTGTAAAAGGCCTTCTGCACTTCAGTTTCCAAACTCTGCTCTCTGTAGAAGGCAATCTGCACTCAAGTCTCCAACCTCTTCTCTCTGCAACAATTTTCTGCACCTCAGTTTCCAAACACTACTCTCTGCAACAGTCTTTTTGCACCCTAGTCTCCAACCTCTGCTCTCTGTAAGATTTTTCTTCACCTCAGTCTCCAAGCTCTGCTCTCTGTAACAGTCCATATGTACCCCAGTATCCAACCTCTGCTCTCTGTAACAATCTTCTACACCTAAATCTTCAAACTCAGCTCTCTTCATCGGTCCTTCTGCACCCCAGTCCCAAACTCGCTTCTCTGCTACAGTCCTTCTGCACCCCAGTCTCCAACCTCTGCTTTCTGTATCAGTTTTTCTGTACCCCAGTCTCCAACCTCTGCTCTCTGTAACTGTCCTTCTGCACCTCAGTCTACAACCTCTGCTCTCTGTAACAGTCCTTCTGCACCCTAATATCCAACCTCTACTCTCTGCAACATTTCTTCTGCACCCTAGTCTCCAACCTGTGCTCTCTGTAACTGTCCTTCTGCACCCCAGTATCCAACATCTGCTCTCTGTAAGTATCGTTCTCTGCCAAAGTCTCCATCCTCTGCTCTCCTCAATGATCATTCTGCACCTCAGTCTCCAAACTCTGCTCTCTTCAACGATCCTTCTGCACCCCAGTCTTCAACCTCTGCTCTTTGTAACAGTCCTTATGTAGCTCAGTCTCCAACTTATGCTCTCTCTGAGATCATTCTGCACACCAGTCTACAACATTTGCTCTCTGAAACGATCCTTTAGAATTCCAGTCTCCAAACTCATCTCCCTGTAACAGTCCTTCTGTACAGCAGTCTCCAAACTCTGCTCTCTGTAATGGTCCTTCTACACTCCAATCTCCAACCTCTACTTTCTGTAGTAGTCCTTCTGCACCCCAGTCTCCAACCTCTGATCTCTGTAACAATTCGTCTGGACAGCAGTCTACAACATCTGCTCTCTACAACGTTCTTTCTGCTCCTCAGTCTCCAAACTCTACTCTTTGTAAAAGTCCTTCTTCACCTCAGTCTCCAAATTCTGCTCTCTGTGTGATCCTCCTTCAACACATTCTCCAAACTCTGCTCTCTGAAACAGTCCTTCTGCACCCGAGTCTCCAAACTCCGCTCTCTGTAACAGGCCTTCGGCACCCCAGTCTTATAACTCTGCTCTCTTTAACAGGCCTTCTGCACTGAAGTCTCCAACATCTCCTCTCTGCAATGGTCCTTCTGCACCCCAGTCTCCAAACTCTGCTCTTTGTAACAGTCCTTCTGTACCGCAGTCTCCAAAATCTTCTCTCTGTAACGGTCCTTCTGCACCCCAATTGCCAACCTCTTTTTTTTTGTAATAGTCCTTCTGCCCCTCAGACTACAACTTATGCTCTCTGTAACAGTCCTTCTGCACCTCAGTCTGAAAACTCTGCTCTCTGCAATGATCCTTCTGTACCCCAGTCTCCGAACTATGCTATCTGTAACAGTCCTTCTGCACCCCAATCTCAGACCTCTGCTCTCTGTAAAAAGCCTTCTGCACCCCAGTCTCCCTACTCTGCTCTCTGCAACAGTCCTTATGCACCTCAGTCTGAAAACGCTGCTCTCTGCAACAATCCTTCTGCATCCCAGTCTTAAACCTCTGCTTTTGTAACACTCCTTATGCACCTCTGTCTGCAAAATGCTCTCTGTATGATCCTTCTGCAACCCAGTCTCGAAACTGTGCTATCTGTAACCGTCCTTCTGCACCCCAGTGTCCAACATCTGCTCTCTGCAACGATTTTTATTCTCCCCAGGTTCCAACTTCTGCTCTCTGCAATGGTCCTTCTGCACCCCAGTTTCCGACCGCTGCTCTTTGTAACAGTCCTTCAGCACCTAAGTCTCCAAACTCTGCTCTCTGCAACGGTCCTTCTGCACCCCACTCTCCAACATCTGCTCTCGGTAACAGTTTTTCTGCACCCCAATCTCCAAACTCTGCTCTCTGTTACACTCCTTCTGCATCCCAGTCTCCAACCTCTAATCTCTGTAACAATCTTTCTGGACCTCAGTCTCCAATGTCTGCTCTCTACAACAGTCATTCTGCTCCTAAGTCTCCAACCTCTACTCTCTGTAAAAGTCCTTCTGCCCCTCAGTCTCCAAAATCTGCTCTCTGTAAGTTCCTGCTGCAACCCATTCTTAAAACTTTGCTCTCTGTAACAGTCTTTCTGCACCCCAGTCTCCAAACTCTGCTCTCTGTAACAGGCCTTCTGCACCCCAGTCTTCAACCTCTGCTCTCTGTAACAGGCCTTCTACACCCCAGTCTCCAACCTGTGCTCTCTTCAATGATCCTTCAGCACCCCAGGATCCAATATCTGCTCTGCGCAACAGTCCTTCTGAACCTTAGTCTGAAAACTCTGCTCTCTGCACCAATCGTTCTGCACCCCAGTTTCCAAAGTTTGCTCTCTGTAACAAAACTTCTGAACCTCAGACTCCAAAAATGCTCTGTATAGGATCCTTTTGCAACCCAGTCTCGAAACTGTGCTATATGTAACAGTGCTTCTACACCCCAGGCTCAAAAATCTGCTCTCTGTAACAGGCCTTCTGCACCCCACTCTTCAAACTTTGCACTCTGTAACAGGCTTTCTGCAACCCAGTCTCCAACCTTTTCTCTCTGCACGATTCTTCTTCACCTCAGTCTCCATCCTCTCCTCTCTGCAACAGTCCTTCTGCACCCAAGTCTCCAGCCTCTGCCCTCTGTAAAAATCCTTCTGCACCTCAGTCTCCAAACTCTGCTCTCTGCAAAGGTTCTTCTGCACCCCAGTCACCAACCTCTGTTCTCTGAATCAGTCTTTCTGCACTTATGTCTCCAACCTCTGCTCTCTGTAATGGTCCTTCTGCACCCCAGTCTCCAACCTCAGCTTTCTGTATCAGTTCTTCTTCACCACAGTCTCCAACCTCGGCTCTCAGTAACAGTCCTTCTGCACCCCAGTCTCAAACTTCTGCTCTCTGCAAAATTTCTTCTGCACCCCAGTCTCCATCTGGGCTCTCTGTAACTGTCCTTCTGCACCCCATTCTCCAAACTCTGCTCTCTGTAACGATCTTTCTGCATCACTCTCTGAAACCTCTGCTCTCTGCAACGATCCTTCTGCCCCTCAGTCTCCAAAGTCTGCTCTCTGCAATGATCCTTCTGCACCCCAGTCTCAAGACTCTTTTCTCTGTAGGAGTCCTCCTGCACTTCAGTCTCAAACCTATGCTCTCTGTAACAATCCTTCTGCACCTCAGTCTCCAAACTCTGCTCTTTGTAACAGTCCTTCTGCACTTCAGTATCCAACCTCTGCTCTCTGTATAAGTCCTTCTGCACCTCAGTTTTCAAACTTCGCTCTCTGTAATAGTTTTTCTGCACCCCAGTCTCGAACCTCTGCTTTCTGTAACAATCTTTCTGCATCGCAGTTTCCAATGTCTGCTCTCTGTACAAGGTCTTCTGCACCCCAGTCTCCAAACTCTGATCTCTAACAGGTTTTCTGAACCCCAGTCTCAAACCTCTTTTCTCTATAATGGTCCTTCTGCACGCAAATTGCCAATCTCTGCTTTCTGTAACAGTCCTTCTGCACCTAAGATTTCAACCTCTGCTCTCTGTAATAGTCCTTCTAAGCCTCATTCTGAAACCTCTGCTCTCTGCAACGATAATTCTGAACCCCAGTCTCCAAATTGTGCTATCTATAACAATCCTTCTGCACCCCAGCCTCCAAACTCTGCTCTCTCTAACAGGTTTTCTGCACCCCAGTCTCCAAACTTTTCTCTCTGCAACGATCCTTCTGCACCTCAGTCTCAAAACTCTGCTCTCTCTAACAGTCCTTCTGAACCCTAGTATCCAAACTTGGCTCTCTGTAAAAGTCCTTCTGCACCTCCGTCTCCAACCTTTACTCTTTGTAATGGTCCTTCTGCACCCCAGTATTCAACCTCTGCTCTCTGTAACAATTATTATGCACCCCAGTCTCCAACCTCTGCTCTCTGTAACAGGCCTTCTGCACCCCAGTCTTCAACCTCTGCTCTCTGTAATAGGCCTTCTGCACTTCAGTCTCCAACCTGTGCTCTCGGCAACGATCCTTCAGCACCCCAGGATCCAATATCTGCTCTCTGAAACAGTCCTCCTCCAACTCAGACTCCTACCTCTGCTCTCTGTAACAGTCCTTCTAAGACTCAGTCTGAAACCTCTGATCTCTGCAACAATACTTCTGCACCCCAGTCTCCAAACTGTGCTATCTGTAACAATCCTTATGCACACTAGTCTTCAACCTCTTCTCTCTACCAGGTCTTCTGCACCCTAGTGTCCAAACTCTTCTCTCTGTAACAGGCCTAATGCACCCCAGTCTCCAGACTCTTCTCTCTGCAATGATCCTTCTGCACCTCAGTCTCCAACCTCTGCTCTCTGCAACAGTCCTTCTGCACCCCAGTCTCTGAACTCTGCTCTCTGTAAGATCCTTCTTCACCCCGGTTTCCAAACTTTGCTCTCTTTAACACTCCTTCTGCACCTCAGTCTCCAACCTCTGCTCTCTTCAACGGTCCTACTGAACCCCAGAATCCAACCTAAGTTCTCTGTAACAGTCCTTCTGCACCCCAGGTTCAAAACACTTTTTTCCATATCAGTTATTCTGCACCCCAGTCTCCAAACTCTGCTCTCTGTAACAGTCCTTCTGCACCCCAGTTTCCAACCTCTGCTCTCTGCAAAACTCCTTCTGCACCTCAGTCTCCACCTTCTGCTCTCTGCAACATTTCTTCTGCACCCCAGTATCCTAGCTCTGCTTTCTAACAATCTTTCTGCACCTCAGTCTCAAAACTCTGCTTTTTGCAACAGTCCTTCTGCACCCCAGTCTCCAACCTCTGTTCTCTGCATCAGTCCTTCTGCCCCACAGTCACCAAAATCTGCTCTCAGTTAAAGTCCTTCTGTACCGCAGTCTCCAAGCTTTGTTCTCTGTAACGGTACTTCTGCACCCCAGTCTCCAACGTCTGATTTCTGTATCAGTTCTTCTGCACTCCAGTTTCCAACATCTGCTCTCAGCAAAAGTCTTTCTGCACCACAGTCTCCACCTTCTGCTCTCTGCAACATTTCTTCTGAACCCTAGTCTCCATCTGTGCTCTCTGTAACTGTCCTTCTGCACCCCAGTCTTCATTCTCTGCTCTCTGTAAAGATCATTCTGCACCACAGTCTCAAACCTCTGCTCTCTGCAAGGATTCTTCTGCACCTCAGTCTCCAAACTCTGCTCTCTGCTATGATCCTTCTGCACCCCAGTCTCTAACTTCTGCTCTCTGTAACAGACCTGCTGCACTCCAGTCTCCATCCTCTTCTCTCTGCAATGACCCTCTGCACCTCAGTCTCCAAACTCTGTGCTCTGCAACATTTCTTCTGCACCCCAGTCTCCAAACACTTTTCTTTGCAATAGTCGTTCTGCACCCTAGTCTCCAAAATCTGCTCTCTGTAACATTCCTTCTGTACCACAGTCTCCAAACTCTGCTCTCAGTAAGAGTCCTTCTGCACCCAATTCTCTAACCTCTGCTCTCTCTAACAGTCCTTCTGCACCTCAGTCTCCAACCTCTGCTCTCTGCAACAGTCCTTCTTCACCCAAGTCTCAAACATCTGCTCTCTGCAACAGTCCTTCTACACCCAAGTCTCCAACCTCTACTCTCTGCAACGATCCTTCTGCATCCCAGTCTCCAACGTCTGCTCTCTGCAAGAGTCCTTCTGCACCACAGTCTCCAACATCTGGTCTCTATAAGATCCTTCTGCACCCCAGTTTTCGAACTGTACTCTCTGTGACATTCCTTCTGCACCCTAGTCTCCAAGCTCTACTCTCTGTAACAGTCCTTCTGTAACGCAGTCTCCAAACTCTGCTCTCTGCAACAGTCTTTCTGCACCCCAGTCTCCAACCTCTGCTCACTGCAACATTTCTTCTTCACCCCAGTCTCCAACCTGTGCTCTCTCTAACTGTCTTTCTGAACCCCAGTCTCCAAACTTTGCTTTTAGTAACAATCCTTCTGCATCTCAGTCTCATGCATCTTCTCTCTGTAACAGGCCTTCTGCACCCCAGGCTCCAAACTCTACTTTCTGTAACAGTTCTTCTGCACCCCAATCTCCAAACTCTGCTCTCTGTAATAGTCCTTCTGCAATTAAATCTCCAAACTCAGCTCTCTGTAACGATGCTTCAGCACCTCAGTCTCCAAACTCTGCTCTCTGTTACAGGCCTTCTCCACCCCAGTCTCCAACCTTTGCTCTCTGGGTCAACCTTCTGCACCCCAGTATCCTACCTCTGCACTGTGTAACAATCCTTCTGCACCTCAGTCTCCCACCTCTCCTCTCTGCAACGGTGCTTCTGCACCAAAGTCTTCAAACTCTACTCTCTGCAACAGTTCTTCTACACCCCAATCTCCAACCTCTACTCTCTGCAACAGTCCTACTGCACCCCAGTCTCCAACATCTGATCTTTGCAACAGTTCTTCTCCACCCCAGTCTCCAACCTCTGCTCTCGGTAACAGTCCTTCAGTACTGCAGTTTCCAAACACTTCTCTCTGTAACGGTCCTTCTGCACCCCAATCTCAAACCTCTGCTTTCTGTATCAGTCCTTCTGCACTCAAGTCTCCAAGCTCTGCTCTCTTTAACAGTCCTTCTGCACCTCAGTCTCCAAATTCTGCTCTCTGCAAGAGTCCTTCTGCACCCCAATCTCCAGCCTCTTCTCTCTGCAAGAGTCCTTCTACACCTAAGTCTCCAATCTTTTCTCTCTGCAACAGTCCTTCTGCACCTCAGTCTCCAAACCCTGCTCTCGGCAACAGTCCTTCTGCACCTCAGTCTCCAACCTCTTCTCTGTGTAAGATCCTTCTGAAAATCAGTCTCCAAACTCTGCTTTCTGTAACAGTCCTTCTGCACCCCAGTCTCCCAACTCCGATCTGTGTAACAGGCCGTTTGCACCCAAGTCTCCATCCTCTTCTCTCTGTAAGAGTTCTTCGGCATCCCAGTCTCCACACTCTGCTCTCTGCAATGATCCTTCTGAACCAATGCTCTAAACTCTGCTCTCTTCAACACTTCTTTTTCACCCCAGTTTCCAAACTCTTCTCTCTGTAAGATCCTTCTGCACCCAAGTGTCCAAACTCTTCTCTCTGTAACATTCCTTCTGCACCCCAGTCTCCAAACTCTGCTCTCTGCAATGGTCCCTCTGCACAGAAGTCTCCAATCTCTGTTCTCCACAACAGTTCTTCTGTACCACCGTCTTTAACCTCTATTCTCTTTAAGTTTCCTTCTTCACTCGAATCCTCAACCTCTGCTTTCTGTATCAGTCCTTCTGCAACACAGTCTCCAAACTCTGCGCTCTATGAAAGTCCTTCTGCACCTCACTGTTAAAGCTCTTATCTCTGCAACAGTCCTTCTGCACCCCAGTCTTCATCCTTGCTCTCTGCAACAGTCCTTCTGCACCCCAGTCTCCAAACTCTGATCTGTGTAACAGGCCATTTGCACCCAAATATCCAACCTCTTCTCTCTGTAACAGTTCTTCTGCACCCCCAGTCTTTAAAATCTGCTCTCTGCCACAGTTTTTCTCGACCCCAGTCTCCAAACTCTGCTGTCTGTAACAGTCTTTCTGTACTGCAGTCTCCAAACTCTTCTCACTTTAAGGAACCTTCTGCTCCCCAGTCTCCAAACTTTGTTGTCTGTATCAGTTTTTCTTAAAACCCAGTCTCCAAACTCTGCTCTCTGTAACATTCTTTCTGCATGTCAGACTCCAACATCTCTCTCCGCAACAATCTTTCTGCATCCCAATCTCCAACTTCTTGTCTGTTCAACAGTCCTTCTGCACCTCAGTGTCTAACCTCTGCTCTCTGTAAGTTCCTTCTGTAACCCTGTCTCCAACCTCTGCTTTCTGCAATGGTCCTTCTGCACCCGAGTCTCCAACCTCGGTTCTCTACAACAGTCCTTCTGCACCTCACTCTGCAACCTCTGCTATCTGCAACAGTCTTTCTGCACCCCGGTCTCTAACCTCTGCTCTCTGTAACAGACTTTCTGCACGTCAGACTCAAAACTCCGCTCTCTGCAAAAGTCCCTCTGCGTCCCAATCTCCAAAATCTGCTCTCTGAAACAGTCCTTCTGAACCGCAGTGTCCGAATTCTTCTCTCTGTAAAATCCTTCTGAAACCCAGTGTCCAACCTCTGTTCTCTACAACACTTATTCTGCACCCAGTCTCCAACCTCTACTCTCTATATCAGTCCTTTTGCACCTCAGTCTCCAACCTCTGCTCTCAGCAAAGATTCTTCTGCACCTCAGTCTCCAAAACTCTTCTCTCTGTAACAGTCCTTCTGCTCCCTAGTCTCTAACCTCTGCTGTCTTCAACGATCCTTCTGCACTCCAGTCTCCAACCTCTGCCCTCTGCAAACGATCTTTCTGCACACCAGTCTCCAACATCTTCTCTATGCAACAGTCCTTCTGAATCCCTGTCTCCAACCTGCTCTATGTAATATCCTTCTGCACCAAAGTTTCAAAACTCTGCTCTCAGTAACATTTCTTCTCCACCACAGTCTCCAACCTCTGCTTTCTGCAACGGTACTGCTGCACCTGAGTCTCCAACCTCTGTTCTCTGTAATAATCCTTCTTCTTCCATCTCCAACCTCTTCTCTATAACAGTCCTTCTGCATCTCAGTCTCCAACCTCTGCTCTCTGCATAAGTACTTCTGCACCCCTGTCTCCAACCTCTGCTCTCTGTAAGATCTTTCTGCACCCTAGTCTCAAACTCTGCTCTCTGTAACAGTCCTTCTACACCTCAGTCTTCAACCTATGCTCTCTGCAAAAGTCCTTCTACACCCCATTCTCTAACCTCTGTTCTCTGCAACAGTCATTCTGAACCACAGTTTCCAGCATCTGCTCTCTGGAAGAGTCCTTCTCTACCCTAGTCTACAACGTATTATCATTGTAACAGTCATTTTATACTGCAGTCTCCAAACTCTGCTCTCTCTAACGGTCCTTCTGCACCACAGTCTCCAACCTCTGCTCTCTGTATGAGTACTTCTGCACCCCAGTCTCCCAACCTCTGCTCTCGGTAACATTCGTTCTGCACCTCAGTCTCCAACCTCTTCTCTCTGCGACAGTTCTTCTGCACCCCAGTCTCCAAACTCTTCTCTCTGCAACAGTTCTTCTGCACCCCAGTCTCCACCATCAACACTCTGAAACAGTCCTTCTTAACCGCAGTCTCCAACCTCTGCTTTCTGTAACAGGCATCCCGTACTGCGGTCTCCAAAGTCTGCTCTTTGTAATTTTCCTTCTGCACCACAGTATCCAACCTCTGCTTTCTCTGTCAGTCCTTCTGCACCCAAGTCTCTAACCTGTGATCTCAATAACACTCCTGCATCTCAGTCTCCAAACTCTGCTCTCTGCAACATTTTTTCTGCACCCCAGTCTCCCAAACTCTGCTCTCTCCAACAGTCCTTTTACACCTCAGTCTCCAACCTCTGCTATCTGAAACAGTCCTTCTGCACCCCCTTCTCTAACATCTGCTCTCTTTAACAATCCTTCTGTACCTCAGTCTCCAACATCTACTCTCTGTAACAGTCGTTCTGCACCTCAGTCTCCAACCTCTACTCTGGGTAAGAACTTTCTGCACCCTTTCTCCAAACTGTTCTGTAACAGGCCTTCTGCACCCCGGTCTCCAACCTCTGTTCTCTGTAACAGTCCTTTCGCAAACCAGTCTCAAACCTCTACTCTCTACAATGATCCTTCTTCACCCCAATCTCCAACGTCTGCTCTCTGAAAAAGTCCTTCTGCACCCAAGTCTCCAACAACTGCTCTCTGCAACAGTCGTTCTCTGCACCTCAGTCTAAAAATTCTGTGCTCTGCAATAATCCTTCTGCACCCCAGTCTTCAAACTCTGCTCTCTGTAATAGTCGTTCTGCACCCCAGTCTCAAACCTCTGCTCTCTGTAACAGTTTTTCTATACCGCAGTCTCCAAACTCTGGTCTTTGTAACGGTTCTTCTGCACCCCAATTTCCAACCTCTGCTTTCTGTAACAGTCTTTATGCATCTCAGTCACAAATCTCTTCTCTCTGTAGCAGGCCTTCAGCACCCAAGTCTTCAAAATCTGCTCTCTCCAATGATCTTTCTTAACCCCTGTCTTCAACTTCTGATCTCTGCAACAGTCCTTCTGCACCTCAGTCTCCAAATTCTGCTCTCTGTAAAATCCATCTGAACCCCAGTCTCCAATGTATGCTCTCTGCAACAGTCCTATTGCAACACAGTCTCCAACCTCTACTCTCTGTACCAGTCCTTCAGCACCCCAGTATTCAAACTCTGTTCTCTGCAACAGTCTTTCTGCACCTCAGTCTCCAACATCTGCTCTCTGCAACAGTCCTTCTGCACCCCAGTCTCCAAACTCTGCTCTCTGCTACGATCCTTCTGAACCCCAGTCTCCAACTTCTGCTCTCTGTAACACTCCTTCTGCACCACAGTCTCCAAAATCTGGTCTCTCTAAGATCCTTCTGCACTCCAGTATCCAAACTGTGCTCCCTGTAACATTCATTCTTCAACCCAGTTTTTAAACTCTGCTTTCTGCAAGTGTCCTGCGGCACCCCAGTCTCCAACCTCTGTCCTCTGCAACAGTTCTTCTGCTTCCCAGTATCAAACATCTGCTCTTTGTAACAGTCCTTCTGTATCTCAGACTCCAAACTCAACTCTCCGTAACGGGCCTTCTGCACCTCAGTCTTCAAACTCTGCTTTCTGTATCAGTCCTTCTGAACCTGAGTCTCTAACCTCTGCTCTATGTATCTATCCTTCTGCACCTTAGTCTTTAACCTATGCTCTCTGTAACAGTTTTTCTATACCGCAGTCTCCAAACTCTGGTCTCAGTAAGTGTCTTTCTACACCCCAATTTCCAACCTCTGCTTTCTGTAAGAGTCCTTCTGCACCTCAGTCTCCAAACTCTGCTCTTTATAACAGTCTTTCTACACCTCAGTCTCCGACCTCTTCTCTCTGTAACGATCCTTCTGCACCCCAGTCTCAAAACTCTACTCTATGCAACAGGACTTCTACACCTCAGTCTACAATCTCTGCTCTGTGCAACAGTCCTTCTGCACCACAGTCTCCAAAATCTGGTCTCTGTAAGATCCTTCTGTACTCTAGTTTCCAAACTGTGTTCTCTGAAACATTCCTTCTCAACCCCAGTCTTTAACTTCTGCTTTCTGCAAGTGTCCTGCGGCACCCCAGTCTCCAACCTCTGTCCTATGCAACAGTCCTTCTGCTTTCAGTCTCCAACATCTGCTCTCTGTAACAGACCTTCTGTACCGCAGTCTCCAAACTCTGCTCTCCGTAACGGTCCTTCTGCAACCCAGTCTCCAAACTCTGCTTTGTGTATCAGTCCTTCTGAACCTCATTCTCAAACCTCTGCTCTCTGTATCTATCCTTCTGCACCTCAGTCTCCAACCTGTGCTCTCTGTAACATTCCTTCTGCACCCAGTCTCCAAACTCTGCGCTCTGTAACAGTTTTTCTATACCGCAGTCTCCAAACTCTGGTCTCTGTAACGGTCCTTCTGCACCTCAATTTCCAACCTCTGCTTTCTGCAACAGTCCTTTTGCACCCCAGTCTCCAAACTCTGCTCTTTGTAAGATCCAACTGAACCCCAGTCTCCAAAGTCTGCTCTTTGTAACAGTTCTTTTGCACCCCAGTAATCAAACAATGCACTCTGTAACACTCCTTCTGCATCTCAGTCTCCAACCTCTGCTCTCTGTAAGATCTTTCTGTACTCAAGTTTTCAAAATCTGCTCTGTCTAAATTTCCTTCTCCAATGCAGTCTCCAACGTCTTCTTTCTGCGATGGTCCTGCAGCACCCCAGTCTCCAAACTCTGTAATTTGTAACAGTCCTTCTACTCCCCAGTCTCCAACATCTGCTGTCTGTAACAGTCCTTATGTACTGCAGTCTCCAACCACTGCTCTTGTAACGGTCCTTCTACAACCCAGTCTCCAACATCTGCTTTTTGAATCAGTCCTTCTGCACCCCAATTTCCAACCTCTGCTTTCTGTAACAGTCCTTCTACACCTCAGTCTCCAAACTCTGCTCTCTGTAACACTCCTCCTACAACTCAGTCTCCAACCTCTGCTCTCTGTAACAGTACTTCTGCACCTCAGTCTGAAACCTCTGCTCTCTAAGATTCTTCTGCACCGCAGTCTCCAACCACTGCTCTCCCTAACAGTCCACCTGCACCTAAGGCTCAAACCTCTGCTCTCTGTAAGTGCCTTCAGCAACCCACTCCCCAAATTCTGCTCTCTGTAACAGTCCTTCTGCACCCCAGTCTCCAAACTCTCCTCTGTGTAACAGGCCTTCTTCATGCCAGTCTCAAAACTCTGCTCTCTATAGCAGGCCTTCTGAACCCCAGTCTCCAAACATTGTTCTCTGCAATGATCCTACTTCACCCAAGTCTCCAACCTCTGAACTCTAACACACTCCTTCTGCACCTCAGTCTCCAAATTCTAATCTCTGTAAGATCCTTCTGCACCCCTGTTTCGAACCTCTGCTCTATGTAACAATCCTTCTGCACCCCAGTCTCCAAATCTGCTTGCCGCAACAGTCCTTCTATACCCCAGTCTGAAAACTCTGCTCTCTGCAACAGTCCTTCTGCACCCTAGTTACCAACAACTGCTCTCTGCTACAGTCCTTCTGCACCCCAGTCTCCAACCTCTGCTCTCTGTAACAGTCCTCCTGTACTGCAGTATCCATCTTCTGCTCTCTGTAACGGTCTTTCTGCACCCCAGACTCAAATCTCTGCTTTCTGTATCAGTCCTTCTGCACCACAGTCTCCAACCTCTGCTCTTTGTAAGATCATTCTGCACTCCAGTTTCCAAACTTTGCTCTCTGTGACATTCCTTCTCCAACGAAGTCTCTGCTCTCTGTAAGACTCCTTATGTACCTCAGTCTCCAAACTCTTCTCTCTGCAACGGTCCTTCTGCACTCCAGTGTACAAAAAGTCTACTCTCTACAAATGTCCTTCTGCACCCCAGTCTCCAACCTCTGCTCTCTGCAACTGTGTTTCTGCACCCCAGTTTCCATCCTCTGCTCTCTATAACAATTCTTCTGCACCTCAGTCTCCAAGCTCTGTACTCTGAAACTTTCATTCTGCACCTCAGTCTCAAACCTCTACTCTCTGTAACACTCCTTCTGCACCCCATTCTCCAACCTCCGCTCTCTGTAGGATCCTTCTCCAACCCACTCTCCAAAGTCTGCTCTCTGTAACAGTCCTTCTGAAGACCAGTCTCCAACCTCTGCTCTCTGCACCAATTCTCTTGCACCTCAGTCTCCAACCTCTGCTCTCTTCAACAGTCCTTCTGAATCCGAGTCTCCAACATCTGCTCTCTGCAACAGTCCTTCTGCACCCCAGTCTCCAAACTCTGCTCACTTCAACAGTCCTCCTTCACCAAAGTCTCCAAAATATGCTCTCTGTAAGATCCTCCTGCACTCCAGTTTCCAAACTCTGCTCTGTAATATTCCTTCTCCACCCCAGTCTTTAACCTCTGCTTTCTGCAAGTGTCCTGCGGCACCCCAGTCTCCAACATCTGTTCTCTGCAACAGTCCTTCTGCTCCCCAGTCTCCAACATCTGCTCTCTATAACAGTCCTTTTGTACTGCAGTCTCCAACCTGTGCTTTCTGTAACATTTCTTCTGCACCCCAGTCTCCAAACTCTGCTCTCTATAACAGTTTTTCTATACCGCAGTTTTCAAACTCTGATCACTATAACGTTCCTTCTGCACCTCAATTTCCAACCTCTGCTTTCTGTACCAGTATTTCTGCACCCCAGTCTCCAAACTCTGCTCTCTGTAACAATCCTTCTGCACCTCAGTCTCCAACCTCTGCTCTCTGTAAGAACCTTCAGCAACCCAGTCTCCAAACTCTGCTCTCTATAACTGTCCTTCTGCACCCCAGTCTCCGACCTCTCCTCTCTGTAACAGGCCTTCTGCACGCCAGTCTACATAGTTTTCTCTCTGTAGCAGGCCTTCTGCACCCCAGTCTCCAAAATCTGCTCTCTGCAATGATCCTTCTGCACCCCAGTCTCCAACCTCGGCTATCTGCAACGATTCTTCCCCACCCAAGTCTCCAACGTCTGGTCTCTTCAATAGTCCTTTTTAACCCCAGTCTCCATACTCTGCTCTCTGTAAAATCCATCTGAACCCCAGTCTCCAATCTCTACTCTCTGTAACAGTCCTTCTGCAGCCCAGTCTCCAAACTCTGCTCTCTGTAACATTCCTTCTGCACATCAATCTCCAACCTCTGCTCTCTCTAACAGTCCTTCAGCACTCCAGTCTACAACCTCTGCTCTCTGCAAAAGTCCTTCTGCACCCCAGTCTCCAGCCTCTGCTCTCTGCAACGATCCTTCTGGACCCCAGTCTCCATCCTGTCTTCTCTCTAACAGTCCTTCTGTACCACAGTATCCAACCTCTGCTCTCCATAACGGTCTTTTTTCACCCCAGTCTCAAAACTCTGCTTTCTGTATCAGTCCTTCTGAACTCCAGTCTCAAACCTCTGCTCTCTGTATCTATCCTTCTGTACCTTTGTCTCCAACCTGTTCTCTCTGTGTCATTTATTCTACACCCCAGTCTCCAACCTCTGCTTTCTGTAACAGTTTTTCTATACCGCACTCTACAAACTCTGCTCTCTTTAACGGTCCTTCTGCAGCCCAATTTCCAAACTCTACACACTGTAACAGTCCTTCTGCACTTGAGTCTCCAAACTCTGCTCTCTGTAACAGTCCTTCTACACCTCAGTCTCCAACTTCTGCTCTCTGTAGCAGTCCTTCTGCACCTCAGTCTCCAACCTCTGCTCTCTGTAAGATCCTTCAGTATACCAGTCTCCAAACTCTGCTCTCTATAACAGTCCTTCTGCACCTAAGTCTCTAATTCTGGTCTCTCTAAGATCCTTCTGCACCCCTGTCTCCAAGCTCTGCTCCTTGCAACGATCCCTCTGCACCACAGTCTCCAACCTCTGCTCTATGTAACAGGACTTCTGCACCTCAGTCTCCAACCTCTGTTTTATGTAACAGGACTTCTGCACCTCAGTCTCGAACCTCTGCTCTCTGCAACAGTTCTTCTGCACCACAGTCTCCAAACTCTGCTCTCTGTAGCATTTTTTCTGCACCTCAGTCTCCAAACTCTGTTCTCTGCAAGGGTACTTCTGCATCTCAGTTTCTAAACTCTACTCTCTTTAACAGTCCTTCTGCATTTCAGTCTCCAAACCCTGCTCTCTGTAGCATCCTTCTAAAACCAAGTCTCCAAACTCTACTCTCTCTAACAGTCTTTCTGCACACCAGACTCAAAACTCTGATCTCTGCAATGATCCTTCTTAACCCCAGTATCCATCGTCTGCTATCTGCAAAAGTCCTTCTGCACCACAGTCTCCAAACTCTGCTCTGTAGCATTTCTTCTGCACCTCAGTCTCCAAACTCTGTTCTCTGCAAGGGTACTTCTGCACCTCAGTCTCCAAACTCTACTCTCTTTAACAGTCCTTCTGTACTTCAGTCTCCAACCTCTTCTCTGTGTAAGATCCTTCTGAAAACCAGTGTCCAAACTCTGTTCTCTGTAACATTTCTCTTCCACCCGAGTCTCAAATCTCTGTCCTTTGCAACATTCCTTCTGCTCCCCAGTTTCCGAGATCTGCTCTCTGTAACCGTCCTTCTGTACCGCAGTCTCCAACCTCTGCTCTCCATAATGGTCCTTCTACACCCCAGTCTCCAAACTCTGCTCTCTGTATCAGTCTGTCTGAACCCCAGTCTTCAACTTCTGTTCTCTATCGATCCTTCTTCACCTCAGTCTCCAACCTGTGCTCTATGTAAGAGTCGTTCTGCACCCCAGTCTCTATCCTCTGCTCTCGGTAACAGTCCTATACCGCAGTCTCCAAACTCTGCTCTCTGTAACGGTCCTTCTGCACCCCAATTTCCAACCTCTGCTTTCTGTAACAGTCCTTCTGAACCTCAGTCTCCTAACTCTGCTCTTCGTAGCAGTCCATCTACACCTCAGCCTCCAACCTCTGCTCTCTGTAACAGTGTTTCTACACCTCAGTCTGAAACCTCTGCTCTCCAAGATCCTTCTGCACCCCAGTCTCCAACCACTGCTCTTTGTAACAGTCCACCTGAACCTCAGTCTCCAACCTCTGCTCACTGTAAGATCCTTCAGGAACCCAGTCTCCAAACTCTGCTCTCTGTAACAGTCCTTCAGCAGCAAAGTCTCAAACATCTTCTCTCTGCAACAGTCCTTCTGCACCTCAGTCTCCAAACTCTGCCCTCTGCAACAGTCCTTCTGCACCCCAGTCTCCAACCTCTGCTCTCTGCAACAGTCCGTCTGCACCCTAGTTACCAACAACTGATCTCTTCAACAAAACTTCTGCAGCACAGTCTCCAAAATCTGCTCTCTGTGAGAATCAAACTGCACATCAATCTCCAACCTTTACTCTCTGTAAAATCCTTCTGCACCCCAGATTCCAAACTCTGCTCTCTGTAAAATTACTTCTGAACCCTACTCTCCAACCTCTGCTTTCTGCAACGGTCCAGCTGAACCCATGTGTCCAACCTCTGTCCTCTGCAACAGTCCTTCAGCTCTCCAGTATCCAAATTCTGGTCTCTGGAACAGTCCTTCTGTACTGAAGTCTCATAACTCTGCTCTCCATAAACGTCCTTTTGCACCCCAGTCTCCAACCTTTGCTTTCTTGATCAGTCCATCTTCACAACAGTCTCCAACCTCTGCTCTCTGTAACAGTCCTTCTGTACCTCAGTCTCCAACCTCTGCTCTCTGTAAGATCCTTCTGAAACCCAGACTCAAAACTCTGCTCTCTGTAACAGTCCTTCTGCAAAACAGTCTCACAACTCTGCTCTCTGTAACAGGCTTTCTGCAAGCCAGATTCCAACCTCTGCTCTCTGTAGCAGTCCTTCTGCACCCCAGTCTACAACATCTGCACTCTGCAACAGTCCTTCTGCATCTTAGTCTGAAAAATCTGCTCTCTGCAACAATCTTTTGCACCTCAATCTCCAAACTCTGCTCTATGTAAGATCCTTCTGCAACACAGTCTTTAAAATCTGCTCCCTGTGACACTCCTTCTGCACCTCAGTCTCCAACCTCTGGTCTCTGTAACAGTCCTTCTACATCTCAGTCAGAAACCTCTTCTCTCTGCACGATCCTTCTGACCCCAGTCTTCAACCACTGCTCTCTGTAACAGTCCTTCTGCTCCTCAGTCTCCAAACTCTGCTCTCTGGAACATCCTTCTGCCACCCAGTCTCCTAACTCTTCTCTCTGTAACAGTCCTTTTGCACCCCATTCTCCAAACTCTGCTCTCTTTAACAGGCCTTCTGCATCCCAGTCTAAAAACTCTTCTCTCTACAATGATCATTCTACACCACTGTCTCCAACCTCTGCTCTCTGCAACAGTCTTTCTGCACCCTAGTCTCCAACCAATACTCTCTGTAAGATCATTCTGCACCCCAGTTTCCAACCTCTACTCTATGTAACAGTAATTCTGAACACCAGTCTCAAAAATCTGCTCTTTGTAACAGTTCTTCTGCACACCAGTCTCCAACCACTGTTTTCTGAAACATTCCTTCTGCACCGCAGTCTGCAAACTCTACTCTCTGTAACAGTCCTGCTGTACTGCAGTCTCCAAACTCTGCTCTCTGTATAAGTCCTTCTTTACCCCAGTCTCCAGCCTCTGCTCTCTATAACATACCTTCTGCACCACATCTCTAACCTCGGCTCTCTGCAAAGCTCCTTCTGCACCCCAGTCTCCAACCTCTGCTCTCTCTAAGATAATTCTTCACCCCAGTCTCCAAAATCTGCTCTCTGTAACAATCATTCTGCACCACAGTCTCCATACTCTGGTCCCTTTAACAGTCCTTCTGCACCTTAGTCTGCAAACTCTGCTCTCTGCAATAGTCCTACTGCACCCCAGTTTCCAACCTCTGCTCTCTGCAATAGTAATTCTGCACACCAGTCTCCAACATCTGCTCTCTACAACAGTCCTTCTCCACCCCAGTATCCAACCTCTGATCTTTGCAAAAGTACTTCTGCACACCAGTCTCCAACCTCTGCCTCTGTATAAGTCCTTCTACACCCCAGTCTCCAAGCTCTGCTCTCTGTAACAGCCCTTCTGCACCCCAGTCCCCAACCTCTGCTCTCTGCAACACTCCTTCTGCAACCCAGTCTCCGAACACTTCACTCTGAAACATTCCTTATCCACCCCAGTCTCCAACCTCTGCTCTCTGTAACAGTCCTTCTGCACATCAGTCTTTAAACTCTGTTCTCTGTAAGAGTCCTTCTGCACCCCATTCTCCATCCTCTGCTTTCTGGTTCAGTCTTTCTGCACCACAGTCTCCAAACTCTGCTCTCTGTATCAGTGCTTCTGCACCTCACTCTGCCACCTCTGCTCTCTGCAAGAGTCCTGCTGTACCCCAGTCTCAAATCTCTGCTCGCTGCAACAGTCCTTCTGCATCCCAGTCTCCAAAATCTGCTCTCTGCAACAGTCCTTTACCACGCCAGTCTCCAAAGATTTATCTCTGTAACCGTCCTTCTGTACTGCAGTCTCAAACGTGTGCTCTCTGTAACGGTTCTTGTGCACCCCAGACTCCAAAATCTGCTTTCTGTATCAGTCCTTCTGCACCTCATCTATAAACTTTGCTCTCTGTAACAGTCTTTCTGAACCTTAGACTTTAACCTCTTCTCTCTGCAACAGTACTACTGTGCCTCAATCACCAACCTCTGCTCTCTGCAACAGTGCTTCTGCACATCAGTGTCCAAACTCTGCTCTCTGTATAATCCTACTGAAACCCAGTCTCCAACCTCTGCTATTTTCAATGGTCCTTCTGCACCCCAGTCTCCAAACTCTGTTCTCTACAACAATTATTCTGCACCCCAGTCTCCAACTTCTGCTCTCTGTAACAGTCCTTCTGTACCACAGTCTCCAATCTCTGTTCTCTGTAAGGGTCCTTCTGCACCGCAGTCTTCAACCGTGGTTTCAGTCTCAGTCCATCAGCACCACATTCTCCAAACTCTGCTCTCTGTAACAGTCCTTTTGCACCTCAGTCTTCAACCTCTGTTCTCTGCAATAGTCCTTCTGCACACTAGTCTACAATCTCTGCTCTCTGCAACAGTCCTACTGCACCCCAGTCTCTAATATCTTCTCTCTTAAACAGTCGTTCCCCACCTCAGTCTCCAACCTCTGCTCTCTGCAACAGTCCTTCTGCACCCCAGTCATCAACCTCTGTTTTCTGTATCAGTCCTTCTGCACCCCAGTCTCCAACTTCTGCTCTCTGTAACACTCCTTATGCACCTCAGTCTCTAACCTCTACTCTCTGCAGCAGTCCTTCTCTACCCTAGTCTGAAAACTCTGCTCTCAGCAAGGATTCTTCTCCACCTCAGTCTCCAAGCACTGCTCTCTGTAACAGGCCTTGTGCACACCCCCCTAATCTCCGCAACAGTACTTCGGCAACCCAGTCTCCAACCTATGCTGTGTGTAAGATCTTTCTGAACACCTGTCTCCAACCTATGCTCTCTGTAACAGTCCTTCTGTACTGCAGTCTGCAAACTCTGGTCTCTGTAAGGGTCTTTCTGTACTTCAGTCTGCAACCTCTGCTCTCTGAAGCACTCCTTCTGCACCCCAGTCTCCAAACTTTGCTCTCTGCAACAGTTTTTCTGCACATCAGTCTCCAACATGTTCTCTCTGTAAATGTCCTACTGCACCCCCGTCTTCAACCTCTGCTCTCCGTAAAAGTCCTTCTGCATTGCAGTCACCAAAATCTGCTCTCTTTAATGATCCTTCTAGACCCCAGTCTCCAAACTCTGCTCTCTGCAACTATCCTTCTGCACCCCAGTCTCCAACTTCTGCTCTCTGTAAAAGTCATTCTGCACCCCAGTCTCCAACGTCTGGTCTCCCTAACCGTCCTTCTGCACCTCAGTTTCCAACCTCTGCTCTATGCAACAGTCTTTCTGCACCCAAGTCTCCAACATCTGCTCTATACAACAGTTCTTCTACACCTCAGTCTACAACTTCTGCTCTCTGCAACAGTCCTTCTACACCCCAGTCTCCATACTCTGCTCGCCCCAACGATCCTCCTGCAACCCAGTTCCAAACTCTGTTCTCTAAAAAGTTCTTCTGCACCCCAGTTTCCAACCTCTGCTCTCTGTAACAGTCCTTCTATACCGCAATCTCCAACTTCTGTTCTCCTTAAGGGTCTTTATGCACCCCAGTATGCAACCTCTGCTTTCTGTATCAGTCGTTTTCCACCAAAGTCTCGAAAGTCTGCCCACTGTAACAGTCCTTCTGCAACTCAGTCTGCAACCGCTTCTCTCTGCAACAGTCATTCTGCACCTCAGTCTCCAACCTCTGCTCTCTATAAGGGTCCTTCTAAACCCGAGTATCCAACCTCTGCTTTCTGTATCAGTCCTTCTGCACCCCAGTCTCCAACCTCTGTTCTCTGTAACAATCCTTCTGCACCTCAGTCTCCAACCTCTGCTCTCTGCAACGGTCCATCTGAACGTCAGTCTCCAAACTCTTCTCTCTGTAACAGTGCTTCTGCACCTCAGTCTCCAACCTCTGCTCTCTGTAACATTCTTCTGCAACCCAGTATTCAAACTCTGCTCTCTGTAAATGTCCTTCTACACCACAGTTTCCAAACTCTGCTTTCTGTATCAGGCCTTCTGCACCCCAGTCTCCAACCTCTGATTTCTGCATCAGTCCTTCTGCACCCCAGTCTCCAAACTCTGGTCTCTGTAACTATCCTTCTGCACCACAGTCTTAAACCTCTGTTCTCTTCAACACTTCTTCTGCACCTCAGTCTGAAAACTCTGCTCTCAGCAACAATTCTTCTGCACCTCAGTCACCAAGCATTGCTCTCTGTAAAAGGCCTTCTGCACCCCAGTCTCCAACCTCTGCTCTCCGCAACAATCCTTCTGCACCCCAGTCTCCAACCTATGCTGTTTGTAAGATCGTTCTGAAAACCTGTCTCCAACCTATGCTGTCTGTAACAGTCCTTCTGTACCGCAGTCTCCAAACTCTCGTCTCTGTAAGGGTCCTCCTGTACGTCAGTCTGCAACCTCTGCTCTCTGAAACACTCCTTCTGCACCCCAGTCTCCAAACTTTGCTCTCTGCAACAGTTTTTCTGCACATCAGTCTCCAACATGTTCTCTCTGTAAATGTCCTACTGAACCCCCGTCTTTAACCTCTGCTCTCTGTAAAAGTCCTTCTGCATTACAGTCTCCAAAATCTGCTCTATTTAATGATCCTTCTAGACCCCAGTCTCCAAAATCTGCTCTCTGCAACGATCCTTCTGCACCCCAGTCTCCAACGTCTGCTCTCTGTAAAAATCCTTCTGCACCCCAGTCTCCAACGTCTGGTCTCTCTAACCATCATTCTGAACCTCAGTCTCCAACCTATGCTCTATGCAACAGTCTTTCTGCACCCAAGTCTCCAACATCTGCTCTCTGCAACAGTCCTTCTACACCCCAGTCTACAACTTCTGCTCTCTGCAACAGTCCTTCTACACCCCAGTCTCCATACTCTGCTCGCCCCAACGATCCTCCTGCAACACCGTTCCAACCTCTGTTCTCTACAAAAGTTCTTCTGCACCCCAGTCTCCAAACTCTGCTCTCTGTTACAGTCCTTCTGTACCGCAGTTTCCAACCTCTGTTCTCCATAAGGGTCTTTATGCACCCCCAGTCTCCACCTTCTGCTCTCTGTAACAATCTTTTTGCACCCAAGTCTCCAACCTCTGTTCTCTTCAACAGTCCTTCTAAATATCATTCTGAAAACTCTGCTGTCTGCAACGATCTTTCTGGACCCCAGTCTCCAACCTCTGCTCTCTGTAACAGTCCTTCGGCACCTCAGTCAACAACCTCTGCTCTCTGTAAGATCCTTCTGCCACCCAGTCTCCAAACTCTGCTCTATGTTACAGGCCATCTGCATAGTCTCCAAGCTCTGCTCTCTTTTACAGGCCTCCTGCACCTCAGTCTCCAACCTCTTCTCTCTGCAAGGATCCTTCTGCACCACAGTCTCCAACCTCTGCTCTCTGCAAAAGTCCTATTGCACCGCAGTCTCCAAACTCTGCTCTCTGTAATGTCCTTCTGCACACCTGTCTCCAACCTCTGCTCTCTTTAACAGTCCTTCTATACCGCAGTCTCCAACCTCTATACTCTGTAACGGTCCTTCTGCACCCCAGTCTCCAAACTCTGCGAACTGTATCCGTCGTTCTGCACCCCAGGCTTTTACCTCTGCTCTCTGTAACAGTCCTTCTGCATCCCAGTCTCCAACCTGTGCTCTCTGCAACAGTCCTTCTGCACCCCAGTCTCCAAACACTGTACTCTGCACAGTCCTTTTGCACCCCAGTCTCCAACATCTGCTCTTTGCAACAGTCCTTCTGCACCTCAGTCTCCAAACTTTGCTCTCTGTAAAATCGTTCTGCACCCCAGTCTCTAACGTCTGCTCTCTGCAACAATCCTTTGGCACCCCAGTCTCCGAAGTCTACTCTCTGCAATGGTCCCTCTGCACCCCAGTCTTCAACCTTGTTCTCTACATCAGTTCTTCTGTTCCACAGTCTTCAACCTCTCTTTTCTGTAAGGTTCCTTCTGCGCCCCATTCTCCAAACTCTGCTTTCTGTAACAGTCCTTCTGCACCTCACTCTGCAAACTCTGCTCTCTGCAACAGTCTGTCTGCACCCCAGTCTCCAAAATCTTCTCTCTGCAACAGACCTTCTGTACTGCAGTCTCAAACCTCTGCTCTCTCTAATGGTCCTTCTGCACCCCAGTCTCCAAACTCTGCTTTCTGTATCAGTTTTTCTGAACCCCAATCTCCAAAGGTTGCTCTCTGTAACATTCTTCTGCACCTCAGACTCCAACTTCTGCTCTCTGTAAGATCCTTTTAAACAAGTCTCCAAACTCTGGCTTTCTGCAATGGTCCTTCTGCTCCCCAGTCTCCAAACTCTATTCTCTACAACAGTTATTCTGCACCCTAGTCTCCAACCTCTACTCTCTGTAATGGTACTTCTGCACCACAGTCTCCAACCTCTACTTTTTGCACCCCAGGCTTCTACCTCTGCTCTCTGTAACAGTCCTTCTGCACTCAAGTCTCTAACCTCTCCTCTCTGTAACAGCCCTTCTGCACCTCAGTCTCCAAATTCTTCTCTCTGCAAAAGTCTTTCTCCACCCCAGTCTCCAACATCTGCTCTCTGCAACAGTCTCTGCACCCGAATCTCGAACCTCTCCTACTTGCAACAGTTCTTCTGCACCCTAGTTTCCAAACTCCTCTCTCCAACAGTCCTTCTGCACCCAAGTCTCCAACATCTGATCTCTCCAACAGTCCTTCTCCACCCTAGTCTTCAACCTCTACTCTCTGTAACAGTCCTTTTGTACTGCAGTTTCCAAACTTTTCTCATGGTAACGGTCCTTCTGAAACACAGTCTCCAAACTCTACTTTCTGTATCAGTCTTTCTGCAACCAGGCTTCAACCTCTGCTCTCTGTAACAGTCCTTCTGCACCTCAGGCTCCAACATCTGCTCTCTACAACAGTCCTTCTGCAACCCAGTCTCAAACCTCTGCCCTTTGCAAAAGTCCTTCTGCACCCCAGTCTCCAACCTCTGCTCTCTTTAATGGTCCTTCTGCACCCCAGTCTCCACACTCTGCTTTCAGTATAAGTTTTCCTGCACCCCAGTTTCCAACCTCTGCTCTCTGTAACAGTCTTTCTGCACCTCAGTCTCCAACCTCTGCTCTCTTCAAGAGTCCTTCTGCACCCCAGTTTCAAACCTCTGCTCTTTTCAACAGTCCTTCTGCACCCCAATCTCAGACCTCTGCTCTCTGCAACAGTTTTTCTACACCCAAGTCCCCAACCTCTACTCTCTGCAATGATTCTTCTGCACCCCAGTCTCCAACGTCTGCTCTCTGCATCAGTCCTTCTGCAGCACAGTCTACAACCTCTGGTCTCTATAAGATTCTTCTGCAACCCAGTTTCCAAACTCTACTCTTTGTGACATTCCTTCTGCACCCCAGTCTCCAACCTCTACTCTCTGTAACAGTCACTCTGTTCCGCATTCTCCAAACTCTGCTCTCTGCAACTGTCCTTCTGCACCTCAGACTCCAACCTCTGCTCTCTGCAAAAGTCCTTCTGCACCCCAGTCTCCAAACTCTGCTCTCTGCAACATTTATTCTTTACCCCAGTCTCAAAATTGTGCTCTCTGTAACTGTCCTTCTGCACCCCACTCTCCAACGTCTGCTCTGTGTAACAGTCCTTCTGTACTTCAGTCTCCAACCTCTGCTCTCTGTAACTGTCCTCTTCCACCCCAATCTACAACCTCTGCTCTCTGCAACAGTCCTTCTACACCCAAGTCTCAAACCTCTGCTCTTCAACAGTCCTTCTGAACCTCAGATTCCAAACTCTGCTCTCTGCATTGGTATTTCTGCACCTCAGTCTCCAACCTCTACTCTCTGTAACAGTCCTTTTGCACTTCAGTCTGCAATATCTGATGTCTGTAAGATCCTTCTGCAATCCAATTCCAAAACTCTGCTCTCTGTAACAGTCCTACTGCAACTTTTCTAAAAATTCTACTCTCTGTAACAGGCCTTCTGCATCCCAGTCTACAACCTCTGCTCTCTGGTACGATCTTTCTGCACCCAAGTGTCCAACCTCTTCTCTCTGCAACAGTCTTTCTGGACCCCAGTGTCCAACAACGGCTCTCTGCATTTGTCCTTCTGCAACTCAGTCTGAAAACTCTGCTCTCTTCCACAATCATTCTGCACCCCAGTCTTCAACCTCTGTTCTCTGCAACAGTCCTTCTTCTTCCCAGTCTCCAACCTCTGCTCTCTGTAACAGTCCTTCTGCACCTAAGTTCTCCAAATTCTGCTCTCTGCAACAGTCCTTCTGCAACCCAGTCTCCAAACTCTGGTGTCTGCAACAATCATTCTGCACCCCAGGCTCCAACATCTGATTTCTGTATCAGTCTTGCACCCCAGTCTCCGAAATCTGCTCTTTGTAACAATACTTCTGCATCTCAGTCTCCAACCTCTGCTCTCTGCAACAATCCTTCTAAACCACAGACTCCAACCTCTTTTCTCTGCAATGATCCTTCTGCACCCAAGTCTCCAAACTCTGCTCTCTGCAACAGTGCTTCTGTACTTTAGTCCCCAACCTCAGCTCTCTGAAAGATCCTACTGCACCCAAGTCTCCAAACTCTACTCTCTGTAACAATCCTCCTGCACAGTAGTCTCCAACCTCTGCTCTCAGCAACGGTCCTTATGCACCCCAGTCTCCAACATCTGTTCTCTGCAACAGCCCTTCTGTACCACAGTCTTCAACATCTGCTCTCTGTAACAGTGCTTCTGTACTGCAGTCTCGTACTTCTGCTCTCTGTAACGGTCCTCCTTGACCCCAGTCTCCCACCTGTGCTTTCGGTATCAGTCCTTCTGCACCCCATTCTTCAAGCTCTGCTCTCTGGAACTTTCCTTCTGCACGTCAGTCTCCAAACTCGGCTCTCTGTATCAGTCCTTCTGCACCCTAGTCTCCAAACTCTGCTCTCTGAAACAGTCCTTCTGCACGTCAGTCTTCAAAAACTGCTCTCTGCAACAGTCCTTCTGCACCCCAGTCTCCAACCTCTGCTCTCTGGAACAGTCCTTCTATACCCCAGTCTCCAAGATCTGCTCTCTGCAACGATCCTTCTGCACCCCAGTCTCCAACGTCTATTTTGCAACAGTCTTTCTGCAACCCAGTCTCCAAATTGTCCTCTCTGTAAGATCATTCCGTACCTCAGTCTCCAACCTCTGCTCTCTGCAATGTTCCCTCTGCACCCCAGTCTCCAACCTTGTTCTCAAAACACTTCTTCTGTACAGCAGTCTTCAACCTCTGTTCTCTGTAAGGGTCCTTCTTCACCCCAGTCTCCAACCTCTGCTTTCTGTATCAGTCCTTCTGCACCACAGTCTCCAAACTCTGCTCTCTGTAACAGTCCTTCTGCACCTCACTCTGCAATCTCTGCTCTTTGCAACAGTTCTTCTCCACCCCAGTCTCCAACCTCTACTCTTTGTAACAGTCCTTCTGTACTGCAGTCTCCAACCACTGCTCTCTGCAATGGTCCCTCTGCACCCGAGTCTCCAACCTTGTTCTAAACAACAGTTCTTCTGTACCGCAGTCTTCAAACTCTGTTCTCTGTAAGGTTTCTTCTCCAACCCATTCTCTAACCTCTGCTCTCTGTAACGGTCCTTCCGCACCCGATTCACCACACTCTGCGTTATGTATCAGTCATTCTGCACCCCAGTCTTCAACATCTGCTCTCTGTAACAGTCCTTATGTACCTCAGACTCCAACCTCTGTTTTCTGCAACAGTCCTACTGCGCCCCAATCTCCATCCTCTTTACTCTGCAACAGTCCTTATTTACTCTGTGTCCAAACTATGCTCTCTGTAAGATCCTTCTGAAACCGAGTCTCCAACCTCTGCTTTCTGCAATGGTCCTTCTGCACCCCAGTCTTAAAATTCTGATCGCTACAATAGTTATTCTGCACCCCAGTCTAAAACCTCTGCTCTCTGTAACAGTCCTTCTTTACTGCAGTCTCCAAACTCTGTTCTCTGTAAGTGTCTTTCTGCACCACATTCTCCAACCTCTGTTTTCTGTATCAGTCTTTTTGCACCACATTCTCGAAACTCTGCTGTCTGTATCAGGCTTTCTGCACCTCAGTCTGCAACCTCTTCTCTCTGCACCGCAGGCTCCAACATTTGCTGTCTGCAACAGTCCTTCTCCAACCCAGTCTCCAAACTCTGCTCTCTGTAACAGTCCTTCTACACCCCAGTCTTCACCTCTGCTTTCTGTATCAGTCCTTCTGCACCAGAGTCTCCAAACTCTGCTCTCTTTAACAGTTCTTCTGCACCTCACTCTGCAACTTCTGGTCTCTGCAACAATCCCTCTGCACCCCAGTCTTCAACCTCTGCTCTCTGTAACAGTCCTTCTGTACTGCACTCTCCAACCTCTGCTCTCTGTAACAGTCCTTCTACACCAAGTCTCCAAAGTCTGCGTTATGTGTCACTCATTCTACACAGCAGTCTCCAACCTCTGCTCTCTGTAAAAGTCCTTCTGCACCTCAGAATCCAACCTCTGTTCTCTGCAAAAGTACTTCTGCACCCCAATCTCCAACCTCTGCTTCCTGCAACAGTCCTTCTGCACCTCAGTGTCAAACTCTACTCTCTGTAGGATTTTTCTGAAACCCAGTCTCCAAACTCTGCTTTCTGCAATGGTCCTTCTGCACCTCAGACTGCAACCTCTGTTCTCTGCAGCAGTCCTTCTACACCCCTGTCTCCATACTCTGCTTGCACCAACGATCCTTCCGCAGCCATGTCTCCAACATCTGCTCTCTGCAACAGTCCTTTCCTTCTCTACTCCAGTCTCCAAATTCTGCTCTCTGCAACAATCCTTCTGCACCCCAGTCTCCAAATTCTACTTTCTGTATCAGTCCTTCTGCACCCCAGTCTCCAACCACTGCTCTCTTAAAAGTCCTTCTTCACTTCAGTCTCCAAACTCTGCTTTCTGCAACCGTCCTTCTGCACCCTAGTCTCAAACCTCTGTTCCCTGCAACAGTCTTTCTGAAACTCAGTCTCCAAAATCTGCTCTCTGCAACAGTTCTTCTGTACCTCAGTCTGAAAAATCTGCTCTCTGCAATAATTCTTCTGCACCCCAGTCTCCAGCCTCTGCTCTCTTTAACAGTCCTTCTGTACCTCAGTCTCCAAACTCTGCTCTATGCAACAGTCATTTTGCACCCAAGCCTCCAACATCTGCTCTCTGAAACAGTCCTTCTACACCCCAGTCTCCAAACTCTGCTCTCTGGAACAGTCCTTCTACACCCCAGTCTCCATATTCTGCTCACCCTAACGATTCTTCAGCACCCCAGTCTCCAACCTCTGGTCTCTACATCAGTTCTTTTGCACCCCAGTCTCCAACCTCTGCTCTCTGTAACCGTCCTTCTCTACCGCAGTCTCCAACTGCTGTTGTTTGTAAGGGTCCTTATGCACCCCAGTATCCAACCTCTGCTTCCTGTATCTGTCGTTTTGCACAACAGTCTCAAAATTCTTCCCTCTGTAACAGTCCTTCTGCAAGTCAGTCTGAAACCTCATCTCTCTGCAACAGTCCAACTGCACCCCAGTCTTTATCCTCTGATCTCTGCAACAGTCCTTTTGCACCCCAGTCTCCAACCTCTGCTCTCTATAACAGTCTTTCTGTACTGCCTTCTCCAACATCTGCTCTCTGTAAGGGTACTTCTACACCCGAGTCTCCAACCTCTGCTTTTTTAATCAGTCCTTCTGCACCCCAGTCTCCAAACTGTGCTCTGTGTAACTGTTCTTCTGCACCTTAGTCTCCAACCTTTGCTCTCTTCTACAGTCCTCCTAGACCCCAGTCTCCAACCTCTGCTCTCTCTACCAAGCCTTCTGCACCTTCGTCTACAACCTCTGCTCTCTGAAATGGTCCTTCTGCACCTGAGTCTCCAACCGCTACTCTCTGTTACAGTGCTTCTACACCTCAGTCTCCAAACTCTGCTCTATGTAAGATCCTTCTGCAACCCAGTCTCCACACTCTGCTCTCTGTAAAAGGCCTTCTGCACCCCAGTTTCCAAACTCTGCTCTCTGCAATGATCCCTCTGCACCCCAGGCTCCAACCTCTGCTAGCTGCAACAGTCCTTGTGCACCCCAATCTCCAACATCTGCTCTCTGCAACAGTTCTTCTGTACCTCAGTCTGAAAACTATGCTCTCTGCAATAATCCTTCTGCACCCGAGACTTTAACCTCTGCTCTCTGTAACAGTTCTTCTGTACCTCAGTCTCCAACTTCTGATCTGTATCAGTTCTGCATCCCTGTCTCCCAAATCTGCTCTCTGTAACTGTCCTTCTTCACCTCAGTCTTCAAACTCTGCTCTGTGTAACAGTCCTTCTGCACCTCTGCTCTCTGCAATGATCCTCCTGCATCCCAGTCTCCAGCATCTGCTCTATGCAACAGTCCTTCTGCACCTCAGTCCAGAAACTCTGCTGTCTCCAACGATCATTCTGCACCCCAGTCTCCAAACTCTGCTCTCTGTAACATTCCTTCTGCACCTCAGTCTCCAAATTCTGCTCTACGTTAGATCCTTCTGCAACCCAGTCTACAAACTCTACTCTCTAACAGTCCTTCTGCACCCCAGTCTCCAACCTCTGCTCTCTGTATCATTCCTTCTGCACCCCAGTCGCAAACCTCTGCTCTTTGTAACAGTCCTTCTGCATCTGAGTCTCCTGCATCTGCTCTCTGCAAGAGTCCTTCAGCCCCCCAGATTCCAACTTCTGGATTCTTCAACAGTCCTTCTCCACCCCATTTTCAAACCTCTATTATCTGAAACAGTCCTTCTTCACCCCAGTCTCAAAAATCTGCTCTCTGTAACAATATTTCTGTGTCTCAGTCTCCAACATCTACTCTCTGTAACAGTCTCTCTGAACCTCACTCTCCAAGAACTGCTCTCTGTAAGTACCTTCTGCAACTCAGACTCCAAACTCTGCCCTCTGTCAAAGTCCTTCTGCACGCATACTCCCAAATTTCCTCTCCGTAAAAGGCCTTCTGCACCCCAGTCTCTATAGTCTGTTCGATATAAAAATCCTTCTGCACCCCAGTCTCCAACATCTGCTCTCTGTAACAGTCCTGCTGCACCTCGGTCTACAATCTCTGCTCTCTGTAAGATCCTTCCAAAACCTTGTCTAAAAACTCTGCTCTCTGTAACAGTCTTTCTGCACCTAAGTCTCCAAACTCTGTTCTTTGCAACACTCCTTCTGCACCCCAGTCGCCACCCTATACTCTCTGTAACAGTCCTTCTGTACCGCAGTCTTGAAACTCTTCTCTCTGTAACGGTCCTTCTGCACCCTAGTCTCCAACCTCTGCTTTCTGTATCAGACCTTCTGCACCCCAGTTTCCAACCTCTGATCTCTGTAACAGTCTTTCTGCACCTCATATCCAAACTCTGCTATCTGCAACAGTCCTTATGTGCCCCAGTCTCCAACCTCTGGTGTCTGCAAAATTCCTTCTGCAACCCAGTCTACAACGTGTGCTGTGTGTAACAGTCCTTCTGCAGCCAAGTCTCCACCTCTGCTCTCTGCAATGATCTTTCTGTACATCAGTCTTAAAACTCTGCTCTCTGCAAAAGTCTTTCTGCACCCCAGTCTCCAGCATCTGCTCTATGCAACAGTCCTTCTGCACCTCAGTCCAGAAACTCTGCTGTCTCCAACGATCATTCTGCACCCCAGTCTCCAAACTCTGCTCTCTATAACAGTCCTTCTGCACCCCAGTCTCCAAACTCTCCTCTCTGTAACAGGCCTTCAGCACGCCAGTCTCAAAACTCTGCTCTCTGTAGCGGGCCTTTTGCACCCCAGACTCCAACCTCTGCTCTCTGCAACGATCCTTCTGCACCCCAGTCTCCAAACTCTGCTCTCTGCAATGATCCTACTGGACCCCAGTCTCCAACCTCTGATCACTGCAACAGTCCTTCTGCAACACAGTCTACAACTTCTGCTCTCTGTATGATCCTTCTGCACCCCTGCCGCCAAGCTCTGCTTATTTTAACCATCATTCTGCACCCCAGTGTCCAAACGCTGCTCTATGTAACAGGATTTTGCACCTCAGTCTCCAACCTCTGCTCTCTGCAACAGTCCTTCTGCACCCCAGTCTCCAACTTCTGCTCTCTCTAAGAGTCCTTTTGCACCTCAGTCTCCAACCTGTGCTCCCTGTAACAATCTTTCTGCCCCTCAGTCTCCAACCTCCGCTCTATGTAACAAGACTTCTGCACGTCAGTCTTCAACCTCTGCTCTCGGCAACAGTCCTTCTGCACTCCAGTCTCCAATCTCTGCTCTCTGCAACAGTCCTTCTGCACCCCAGTCTCCAACCTCTGCTCTCTGCAACAGTCCTTCTCCACCCCAGTCTCCAACTTCTGCTCTCTTCAACAGTCCTTCTGCACCAAAGTATCCAACCTCTGCTCTCTGTAAGATCCTTCTGTACTCCAGTATCCAAACTCTGCTCTCTGTAACATTTCTTCTCCACCACATTCTTTAACCTCTGCTTTTTGCAAATGTCCTGAAACACCCCAGTCTCCAACCTCTGTCCTCTGCAACAGTCCTTCTGCTCCACAGTCTCCAACATCTGCTCTCTGTAACAGTCCTTCTATACCGCAGTTTCAAACCTCTGCTCTCCGGAACGGTCCTTCTGCACCCCAGTCTCCAAACTCTGCTTTCTGTATCAGTCCTTCTGAACCCCAGTCTCCAACCTCTGCTCTCTGTTACAGTTTTTCTATACCACAGTCTCCAAACTCTGGTCTTTCATACGGTCCTTTTGCACCCCAATTTCCAACCACTTCTTTCTGTCACAGTCCTTCTGCACCTCAGGCTACAAACTCTGCTCTCTGTAACAGTCCTTCTACACCTAAGTCTACGACCTCTGCTCTCTGTAACAGTCCATCTGCACCTCAGTCTGACACTTCTGCTCTCTGCACGAAACTTCTGCACCCCAGTCTCCAAGCACTGTTCTCTGTAACAGTCCACCTGCACCTCAGTCTCCAACCTCTGCTCTCTGTAAGAAACTTCAGGAACTCAGGCTCCAAATTCTGCTCTCTATAACAGTCCTTCTGCTCTCTCTAAGAGTCCTTCTGCACCTCAGTCTCCAAACTCTGCTCTCTGCAACATTCCTTCTGCAGCCCAGTCTCCATCCTCTGCTCTCTGCAACAGTCCTTCTGCACCCCAGTCTCCAACCTCTTTTCCCTGCAACAGTCCTTCTGCACCCCAGTCTCCAAAATCTGCTCTTTGTAACAAGCCTTCTTCACCTCAGTCTCCAAACTCTGTTCTCTGCAACAGTCTTCTGCACCTCAGTCTACTCTCTGTAACAGTCCTTCTGCACTTCACTCTCCAACCTCTGCTCTCTGTAGGATCCTTCTAAAACCCAGTCTAAAACCTCTGCTCTCTGTATCTATTCTTATGCATGTCAGTCTCCAAAGTCTGCTCTCTGTAACAGTCTATCTGCACCTCAGTCTGACATCTCTGCTCTCTGCACAATCCTTCTGCACACCAGTCTCTAAGCACTGCTCTATGTAACAGTCCACCTGCACCTCAGTCTCCAACCTCTGCTCTCTGTAAGATCCTTCTGGAACTCAGTCTCCAAACTCTGCTTTCTGTAACAGTCCTTCGGCACCTCAGTCTCCAACCTCTCCTCTCTGTAACAGTCCTTCTGCACTTCACTCTCCAAACTCTGCTCTCTGTAGATCCTTCTAAAACCCAGTCTCAAATCTCTGCTCTCTGTATCTATTATTCTGCACCTCAGTCCCAAAACTCTGCTCTCTGTTACCGTTTTTCTTTACCACAGTCTCCAAACTCTGGTCTCTGTTACGGTCTTTCTGCAACCCAGTTTCCAACCACTTCTTTCTGTAACAGTCTTTCTGCACCTCAGTCTCCAAACTCTGCTCTCTGTAACAGTCCTTCTACACCTCAGTCTCCAACCTCTGCTCTCTGTAACAGTCCTTCTGCACCTCAGTCTGACACCTCTGCTCTCTACACGATCCTTCTGCACCCCAGTCTCCAAACACTGCTTTCTGAAACAATCCACCTGCACCTATTCTTCAAACACTGCTCTTTGTAAGATTTTTCAGCAACCCTGTCTCCAAACTCTGCTCTCTATAACAGTCCTTCTGTACCCAAGTCTTTAACCACTCCTCTCTATAACAGGCCTTCTGCACGCCAGTCTCCAAACTCTTCTCTCTGTAGCAGGCCTTCTGCACTTCAGTTTTCAAAATCTACACTGTGCAATGATCCTTCTGCACCCCAGTCTCAAATCTCTGCTCTCTGCAATGATCCTACTGCACCCCAGTCTACAAACTCTGATCTCCGCAACAGTCCTTCTTCACCTCAGTCTCTAAATTCCTCTCTATAAGATCCATCTTCACCCCTGCATCCAACCTCTGCTCTCTGCAACAATAATTCTGCATCCAAGGCTCCAAACTCTTCTCTCTATAACAGGATTTCCGTACCTCAGTCTCCAACCTCTGCTATTTGCAACATTCCTTCTGCAACCCAGTCCCCAACCACTGCTCTCTAAAACAGTCCTTCTGCAGCCCAGTCTTCAAGTTCTACTCTCTGTAACAGTCGTTCTGCACTTCACTCGCCAACCTCTGCTCTCTGTAGTATCCTTCTAAAACCCAGTCTCCAAAATCTGCTCTCTGTAACAGTCCTTCTGAATACCAGTCTCCAACCTCTGCTCTCTGCAACCATCCCTTTTAACCTCAGTCTCCAACCACTGCTCTCTGCAAAAGTCCTTCTGCACAGCAGTCTCCAACAACTGCTCTCTGCAAAAGTCCTTCTTCACCTCAGTCTGAAAACTATGCTGTCTTCAAGAAACTTTCTGCAGCCCAGTCTTCTACCTCTGCTGCCTGTAACAGTCCTTCTGCACCTCATTCTCCCAACTCTGCTCTCTGTAAAATACTTCTGCAACCCAGTCTCCAACTTCTGCAACTCTGTAAGATCCTTCTACACCCCAGTCTCCAAGATCTGCTATTTGCAACGATCCTTCTGCACCCCAGTCTCCAACCTCTGATCTATGTAACAGGACTTCTGCAACTCAGTCTCCAATCTCTGCTCTCTGCAACAGTCCTTCTGCACCCCAGTCTCTAAATTCTGCTCTCTGCAACAGTCTTTCTGTACTGCATTCTCCAACCTCTACTCTCTGTAACGTTCTTTCTGGACCCGATACTAGAGTCTCTGCTTTCTGTAACAGGCCTTCTGCACCCCAGTCTCCAACCTCTCCTCTCTGAAACAGTCCTTCTGAACTTCAGTCTCCAACCTCTGCTCTCTGCAACAGTCCTTCTGCACCCCAGTCTCCAAACTCTGCTCTCTGTAACAATCTTTCTTCACCTCAGTCTGCAAACTCTGTTCTCTGCTACGGTTCTTCTGCACTTCAGTCTCCAACCTATACTCTCTGTAACAGTATTTCTTCACTTCAGTCTCCAAACTCTGCCCTCTGTGGGATCCTTCGCCAACTCAGTCTCCCAACTCTGCTCTCTGTAACATTCCTTCTGCACACCAGTCTTCAATCTCTTCTCTCTGCAACAATCATTCTTAACCTCAGTCTCCAACCTCTGCTCTCTGCAACAGTCCTTCTACATCCCAGTCTCCAACATCTGGTCTCTGCAACAGTCCTTCTGCACCACAGTCTGAGAACTCTGCTGTCTAAAACGAACCTCCTGCACCCCAGTCTCCTACCTCTGCTGTCTGTTAAAATCCTTCAGCACCTCAGTCTCCGACCTCTGCTCTCTCTAAGATCCATCTTAACCCCAGTCTCCAACATCTGCTCTCTGTAACAGTCCTTCTGCACCTCAGTCTCCAACCTTTGCTCTCTGCAACAGCCTTCTTCATCCCAGTCTGCAAACTCTGGTCTCTGCAACAATCTTTCTGGACCTCAGTCTCCAATGTCTGCTCTCTGCATCAGTCCTTCTGTACCACAGTCTTTAACCTCTGCTCTCTGTAAGATCTTTCTGCACTCCAGTTTCCAAACTCTGCTCTTTCTAACATTCCTTCTCCACCCTAGTCGCCAACCTCGGCTTTCTACAACGGTACTGCGGCACCCCAGTCTCCAAACTCTGTCCTCTGCAACAGTCCTTCTGCTCCCCAGTCTTCAGTATCTGCTCTCTGTAACAGTCCTTCTGTACCGCATTCACCAAACTCTGCTCTTTGTAAAGGTCCTTCTGCACCCCAGTCTCCAAACTCTGCTTTCTGTATCAGTCCTTCTGAACCCCAGTCTCCAACCTCTGCTCTCTGTGTCTATCCTTCTTCACCTCAGTCTCCAACCTGTGCTTCCTGTAACAGTCCTTCTGAACCCAAGTCTCCAACCTCTGCTCTCTGTAACAGTACTTCTATACCGTAGTCTCAAACCTCTGCTCTCTGTAACGGTCCTTCTGCACCCTAATTTACAACCTCTGCTTTCTGTAACAGTTCTTCTGCACCTCAGTCTGAAACCTCTGCTCTCCACGATCCTTCTGCAACCCAGTCTCCAACCACTGCTCTCTGTTACAGTCTACCTGCACCTTAGTCTCCAAACTCTGCTCTCTGTAAGATCCTTCAGCAACCCAGTCTTCAAAATCTGCTCTCTTGATCAGTCCTTCTGCACCCCAGTCTCCAAACTCTTCTCTCTGTAACAGGTCTTCTGCACCCAAGTCTCTAACCTCTGCTCTCTGCAAATATCCTTCTGCACCCCAGTCTTTAACCTCTGCTCTCTGCAATGATCCTACTGCACCCCAGTCTCCAACTTCTGTCCTCTGCAACAGTCCTGCTGCTCCGCAGTCTCCAAGATCTGCTCTGTGTAACAGTCCTTCTGTACGGAAGTCTCCAAACTATACTCTCTGTAAGGGTCCTTCTACAACCCAATTTCCAACCTCTGATTTCTGTAACAGTCCTTCTTCACCTCAGTCTCCAAACTCTGCTCTCTGTAACACTCCTTCTACACCTCAGTTTCCAACCTGTGCTCTCTGTAACATTCTTTCTACACCCCAGTCTCCAATCTCTGCTCTCTGCATTGGTACCTCTTAACCCCAGTCTCCAACCTTGTTCTCTACAACAGTCCTTCTGTACTGCAGTCTCCAACCTCTGTTCTCTGTAAGGGTCTTTTTGCAACCCAGTCTCCCACCTCTACTTTCTATATCAGTCCTTCTGCACCACAGTCTCCAAACTATGCTCTCTGTAACCGTCATTCTGCACCTCACTCTGCAAACTCTGCTCTCTGAAACAGTCCATCTGCAACCAGTCTTCAAACTCTGCTCTCTGCAAGAATCCTTCTGCACTCCAGTCTCCATCCATTTCTCTCTGCAACAGTCCTTCTCCACCCCAGTCTCCAACCTCTGCTCTCTGTAAGGGGCCTTCTGCACCCCAGTCTCCAAACTCTGCTTTCTGTATCAGTTTATCTGCACCCCAGTCTCCAACCTGTGCTCTCTGTAATAGTCTTTCTGCACCTCATACTCCAACCTCTGCTCTCTGGTACATTCCTTCAGTGCCCCAATCTCCAACCTCTTCTTTCTGCCACAGTCCATCTGCACCTCAGTTTCAAAACTCTGCTCTCTGTATGATTTTTCTGAAACCCAGTCTCCAACCTCTAATTTCTGCAATGGTCCTTCTGTAAACCAGTCTCCAAACTCTGTTCTCTACAACAGTCATTCTGCACCCCAGTCTCCAACGTCTGCTCTCTGTAAGAGTCTTTCAGTCTCCAACCTTTGTTCTCTGTAAGGGTCCTTCTGCACCCCAGTCTTAAACCTCTACTTTCTGTATCAGTCCTTCTACACTGCAGTCTCTAAACACTGCTCTCTCCAACGATCCTTCTGCACCTCAGTCTCCAAACTCTGCTCTCTCTAACAGTCCTTCTGTACCTCATTCTCCAACCTCTGCTCTCAGTAAGATTCTTTTGCAACCCAGTCTCCAAACTATGATCTCTGTAACTGTCCTTCTGCACCCCAGTCTCCAAGAACTGCTCTCTGTAAGAAGCCTTCTTCACCCCAGTCTCCAACCTCTGCTGTATGTAACAGGCCTTTTGCCCCCAGTCTCCAAACTCTTCTCTCTTCAATGATCCTTCTCCAGCCCAGTCTCCAAACTTTGCTATCAGCAACAGTCCTTCTGCACCCCAGTCTCCAACGTATGCTCTCTGTAAGATCATTCTGAACCCCAGTCTCCAAACTCTGCTCTCTGCAACGATCCTTCTGCACCCCAGTATACAAAGTCTTCTCTCTGTAACAGTCCTTCTGCACCCCAGTCTTCAAAATCTGCTTTCTGTAACAGTCTTCTGCATCTGAGTCTCCATCCTCTGCTCTATGCAACAATACTTCTTCACCCAAGTCTCCAACGTCTGCTCTCTGAAAAAATCCTTCTAAACCCTAGTCTCCAAACTCTGATCTCTGTAACAGTCCTTCTACACCCCATTCTCCATACTCAGCTCAACCCAAGGATACTTCTTCACCCCAGTCTCCATCCTCTGCTCTCTGCAACTTTCCTTTTCAACCCCAGTCTCCAGCATCTGCTCTCTACAACAGTCCTTCTCCACCCCAGTCTCCAAACTGTGCTCTCTGTAACAGTTCTTCTGGACCCCAATCTCCAATCTCTACTCTCTGAAACAGTCTTTCTAAACCCCAGTCTAAAACCTCTGCTCTCAGCAAAAGTTTTTCTGCACCCCAGTCTCCAAACTCTTCTCTCTGTAACAATCCTTCTGCACCTCAGTCTCCAACCTCTGCTCTTTGCAAGGGTCCTTTTGCACCTCAGTCTCCAACATCTACTCTCTGTAACAGTGCTTCTGCACCTCAGTCTCAAAACTCTGCTCTCTGTAAGATCCTTATGCTCCCCAGTCTCAGAACTCTGCTCTTTATCAGTCCATCTGCAACCCAGTCTCCAAACTCTGCTCTCTGTAACAGTCTTTCTGAATGTCTGTCTCCTACCTCTGCTCTCTGTAAGACCCTTCTAAAACCCAGTCTGCAAACTCTGCTCTCTGTAACAGTCCGTCTACACCCCATTCTCCAACCTCTGCTCTCTGTAACAGGCCTTCTGCATCCCAGTCTGAAACCTCTGCTAGCTGCAACAGTCCTTGTGAACCCTAGTCTCCAACATCTGCTTCCTGCAACAGTTCTTCTGTACCTCAGTCTGTAAACTCTGCTCTCTGCAATAATCCATCTGTACCCCAGTCTCAAAACTCTGCTCTCTGTAACAGTCCTTTTGTAACTCAGTCTCCAATCACTGATCTCTTCAACAGTCCTTCTAAACCCAAGTCTCCATACTCTGATCTCCCCAAAGGTCCTTCTGCACCCAGTCTCCAAACTCTGTTCTCTACATCGTTTCTTCTGCAACCCAGACTCCAACCTCTGCTCTCTGTAACAGTCTTTCTGTACCACAGTCTCCAACCTCTATTCTCTGTAAGGGTCCTTATTCACCCCAGTATCCAACCTCTGCTTTCTGTATCAGTCGTTTTGAACCACAGTCTTCAAACTCTGCCCTCTGTAACCGTCCTTCTGCAACTCAGTCTGCAACATCTGCTCTCTGCAACAGTCCTTCTGCACCCCAGTCTCCATTCTCTTTTCTCTTCAACAGTCTTTTTGCATCCCAGTCTCCAACATCTGCTCTCTGCAAAAGTCATTCTGCACCCCACTCTCCAAACTTTGCTCTCTGTAAAAGTCCTTCTGTACTGCATTCTCCAACCTCTGATCTTTCTAAGGGTACTTCTGCACCAGAGTCTCCAGCCTCTGCTTTCTGTGTCAGTCCTGCTGCAATCCAGTCTCTAATCACTGCTCTGTGTAACTGTCATTCTGCACCTTAGTCTCCAATTTCTGCTCTCTGCTACAGTCCTTATGGACCCCAATCTCCAACCTCTACTCTCTGCAACAGTCCTTGTACATCCCAGTCTAAAACCTGTGCTCTCTGTATCAATCTTTCTGCACCCCTGTTTCCAACCTCTGCTCTCTATAACAATCCTTCTGCACCTCAGTCTCCAATCTCTGCTCTCTGCAACGGTTTTTCTGCAACTCAATTTCCAACCACTACTCTATGTAACAGTGCTTCTCCACCTCAGTCTCCAATCTCTGCTCTCTGTAAGATCCTTCTGCAACCCAGTCTCCAAACTCTGCTCTCTGTAACAGTACTTCATCACCCCAGTCTCCAAATTGTGCTCTCTGTAACAGGCCTTCTGCACTCCAGTCTCCAACCTCTGCTCTCTGTATCAGTCCATCTGCACCCCAGTCTCCAACGTCTGCTATCTGTACCTGTCCTTCTGCACCACAGTCTTTAACCTCTGCTCTCTGCAAAAGTCCTTCCGCACCCCAGTATCCAACCTCTGCTTTCTGCAACAGTCCTTCTGCACCCAAGTCTCCAACCTCTGCTCACTGAAACATTCCTTCTGCACCCCAGTCTCCAAACTCTACTCTCTGTAATGATCCTTCTGCACCCCAGTCTCGAACCTCTGCTCTTTGCAACGATCCTTCTGCACCTTAGTGTCCAACCTCTTCTCTCTGCAAAGATCCTTTGGCACCCCAGTCTCAAACCTCTGCTCGCTGCAACAATCCTTGTGAACCCCAGTCTCCAACATATGCTCTCTGCAACAGTTCTTCTGTACCTCAGTCTGAAAACTCTGCTCTCTGCAATAATCCATCTGCACCCCAGTCTCCATCCTCTTTTCTCGGTACCGCAGTCTCCAACCTCTGTTCTCCGTAAGGGTCCTTATGCACCCCAGTATCCAACCTCTGCTTTCTGTATCAGTCGTTTTGCACCACAGTCTCCAAACTCTGCCATCTGTAAGAGTCTTTCTGCAACTCAGTCTGCAACCTCTGCTCTCTGCAACAGTCCTTGTGCACCCCAGTCTTTATCCTCTGCTCTCTGCAACATTCCTTCTGCACCCCAGTCTCCAACATCTGCTATCTGCAACAGTCATTCTCCACCCCAGTTTCCAAACTCTGCTCTCTGTAAGAGTCCTTCTGTACTGCATTCTCGAAACTCTGCTCTCTGTAAGGATACTTCTGCACCAGAATCTCCAAACTCTGCTTTCTGTATCAGTCCTTCTGCACTCCAGGCTCCAATTTCTGCTCTGTGTAATTGTCCTTCTGCACCTTAGTCTCTAACGTCTGCTCTCTGCTACAGTTTTTCTGGACCCCAGTCTCCATCATCTACTCTCTGCAACAGTCCTTCTGCACCCCAGTCTCCAACCTCTGCTCTTTGTAAGAGTCCTTCTGTAGTAAATACTCCAACATCTGCTGTCTCTAATGGTCCTCCTGTACCCCAGTATTCAACCTCTGCTTCTTGAGTCATTTCTTCTGCACTTCTGTCTCAATCCTCTGCTGTCTATAACAGTCCTTCTGCATCTCAGTCTCCAACCTCTGCTCTCTGCAACAGTTCCTACTGCATCCAAATCTCTAACTTCTGCTCTATGCACAAGTCCTTCTGCACTCCAGTATCCATCCTCTGCTCTCTGTAACAATCCTTCTGCACCACAGTCTCCAAATTCTGCTCTCTGCAGCAGTCCTTCTTAACCCCCGTCTCCAACCTCTGCTCGCTGAAATATGCTTCTGTACCACAGTCTCCAAACTCGACTCTCTGAAACAGTTCTTCTGCACTGCAGTCTTCAAACTCTGCTCTCTGTTACAATCCCTCTGCACCTCAGTCTCCAACCTCTCTGCTCTCTGCAATGGTCCTTCTGCAACCCTGTCTTAAACCTCTGTTTTTGCAACAGTCCTTCTGCTCCCCAGTCTCCAATCTCTGCTCTCTGTAACAGTCCTTCTGCACCCCAGTCTCCAACATCTGCTTTCTGTATCAGTCCTGCACCCCAGTCTCCAACCTCTGCTATCTGTAAGAGTCCTTCTGAACCTCAGTCTCTATCCTTGCTCTCTGCAACAGTCCTTTTGCAACCTAGTCTCCAATGACTGCTCTCTGCAACAATCCTTCTGCACCCCAGTCTCCAACGTCTGCTTTCTACAACAGTCCTTCTGCATCCCAGTCTCCAAACTCTGCTCTCTGTAAGATCCTTCTACATCCCAGTCTCCAAGCTCTGCTATCTTCAAAGTTCTATTGGCACCTCAGTCGCCAACCTCTGCTCTCTGTAATGGTCCTTCTGCAACCCAGTCTCAAAACTCTGCATTCTGTATGAGTCCTTCTGCACCTCAGTCTCCAACCTCTGCTCTCTTTAACAGTCCTTCTGCACCTCAGTCTTCAACCTCTGCTCTCTGCAATTGTCCTTCTGCAGGTCACTCTTCAAACTCAACTCTCTGTAAAAGTTATTCTGTATCTCAGTATCCAAACTCTACACTCTGGAAGATCCTTTTGCAAACCAATCTCCAAACTCTGCTCTCTGTAACAGGCCTTCTGCACCGCTTCTCCAAACTCTGCTCTTTGTAACAGGCTTTCTGCACCCCACTCTCCAACATCTACTCTAATGAACAGTCCATATGCACACAAGTCTCCAACTCTGCTCTCTGCCACAGTCATTATGAACCCCAGTCTTTAACATCTGCTCCCTACATTAGTCTTTCTGCACCTCAGTCTCAAAACTTTGCTCTCTGCTACGATTTTTCTGCACCCCAGTCTCCAACCTGTGTTGTCTGCAACATTCTTTCTGCACCACAGTCTCCAAACTCTGCTCTCTGTAACAGTCCTTCTGAACCACAGTCTCCAACCTCTCTTCTCTGTAATGGTCCTTCTGCACCCCAGTCTCCAAACTCTGCTTTCTGTATCAGTCCTTCTGAACCACAGTCTCCAACCTCTGCTCTATGCAACAGTCTTTCTGCAACCAAGTCTCCAACCTCTTTTGTCTGCAAGAATCATTCTGCACCCCAGTCTCCAACATCTGTTTTCTGTATCAGTCCTGGACCACAGTCTTTAAAATCTGCTCTCAGTAGCAGTCCTTCTGCACCTCAGTCTCCAACCTATGCTCTCTGCAAGAGTCCTTCTGCACCCCAGTGTCAAACTTCTGCTCTCTGCAACAATCCTTCTGCACACCAGTCTCAAATGTCTGCTCTCTATCACAGTCCTCCTGCAACTCAAACTCCAACCTCTGCTCACTGTATGATTCTTCTGCACCCCAGTCTCAAACCTCTGCTCTCTTCAACGGTCCTTCTGCACCCCAGTCTCTAACCTCTGTTCTCTGCATCAGTCTTTCTGCACCATAGTCTCCAACATCTACTCTCTGCAACAGTTCTTTTTCATCCCAGTCGTCAACCTCTGCTCTCTATAACAGTCCTTCTCTACTGCATTCTCCAACCACTGCTCTCTCTAAGGGTTCTTCTGGATCCCAATCTCCTACCTCTTCTAACTGCAACAGTCCTTCTACACCCCAGTCTAAAACCTCTGCTCTCTGCAACAGTCCTTCTTCACCCCAGTCTTCAAGATCTGCTCTCTGCTACGATCCTTCTGCAATTCAGTCTCCAAATTCTACTCCTTGTAACAGTGCTTCTGCACCTCAGTCTCCAACCTCTGCTCTCTGTAAGATCCTTCTGCAACCCAATCTCCAAACTCTGTTCTCTGTAACAGTCCTCGTGCACCCCAGTCTCAAAGCTCTGCTCTCTGTAACAGGCTTTCTTCAACCCAGTCTCCAAACTCTGCTCTCTGTATCTGTCCTTCTGGACCCCAGTCTCCAACCTCTGCTCTCTGCAACAATACATCTGCACCCTGGCTCCAACCTATGCTCGCTGCAACAGTCCATGTGCACCCAGTCTCCAACATCTGCTCTCTGCAACAGATCTTCTGTACCTCAGTCTAAAAACTCTGCACTCTGCAATAATCTTTCTGCACCCCAGTCTCCAAACTCTACTCTCTGTAAAAGTCTTTCTGTACATCAGTCTCCAACCTCTGCTTTTTGTAAGACCCTTTTAAACCAAGTCTGCAAACTCTGCTCACTGAAACACTTTTTTTGCACCCCAGTCTCCAATCTCTGCTCTCTGTAACAGGCCTTCTGCACCCCAATCTCCAACCACTGCTCTCTGTAAGACGCATTCTTCACCCCAGTCTCCAACAGCTACTCTCTGTAATGATGCTTGTGCACCCCAGTCTCCAACCACATCTCTCTGCAACAGTCCTTCTGCACCCTAGTCTCCAACCTCTACTCTGTGTAAGACTTTTCTGCGCACAAGTCTCCAACATCCGCTCGCTGTAACATTCCTCTGGAACCCAGTCTCAAAACTCTGCTCTCTGTAACAATAATTCTGAACTTCAGTCTCCAACTTCTGCTCTCTGCAAAGGTGCTTCTGCACCCTCGTATCCAAGCACTGTTATCTGCAACAGTCGTTCTGCACCCCAGTCTTTAATCTCTGCTCTCTGTAGCAGTCATTCTGTACCGGAGTCTCCAACCTCTGCTCTCTTTATCCGTCCTCCTGAACCCCAGTCTCCAACCTCTGCTCTCTTTAACAGTCTTTCTGCAACTCATTCTCCAACCTCTTGTTTCTGCAACAGTCCTCCTGCACCCCCGTCTCCACCCTCTGCTCTCTGCAACATTCCTTCTGCACCGGATATCCTACCTGTGCTCTCTGTAAAAGTCCTTCTACACCCCAGTCTCAAACCTCTGCTCTCTATAACAGTCCTTCTGCAACCCAGCCTCAAAAGTCTGCTCTCTATAACAGTCCTTCTGCATCCCAGTCTCCAACCTCTGCTTTCTGTAGCAGGCATTCTGCACTCCAGTCTCCAAACTCTTCTCTCTGAAACAGTCTTTCTGCACGCCAGTCTGCAACCTCTGCTCTCTTTAACGGTTCTTCTGCATCCCAGGCTCCCACCTCAGCTTTCTGTATCATAATTCTTCACCCCAATCTCCAACGACTTCTCTGTGTAACAGTCTTTCTGCATCTCAGTCTCCAAACTCTGCTCTCTTCAACAGTCCTTCTGCACCCCAGTCTCCAACCTCTGCTTTCTGCAACATTCCTTCTGAACCCCAGTCTTTAATCTGTTCTCTCTGTAGCAGTGCTTCTGCATCCTAGTCTCCCACCTCTGCTCTCTGTAACGATCCTTCTGCAGCTCAGTCTCCACCTCTGCTCTCTGCACGATTCCTCTGCAACTCCGTCTCCAACTTCTGCTGTCTTCAACGATCCTTCTGCACCTCACTCTTCAAACTCTGCTCTCAGTAACAGTTTTTGTGCACCTCAGTATCCAATTTCTGCTCTCTGCAACGATCCTTCTGCACCCCAGTCTCCAACCTCTGCTCTCTGCAACGATCCTTCTGCACCCCAGTCTCCAACGTCTCCTCTCCTTAACACTTTTTCAGCACCCCATTCTCCAACCGTTGTTCTCTGTAAGGTCCTTCTGCACTCCAGTTTCCAAACTCTGCTCTCTGTAAGATACCTTCTCCAACCCAGTCTCCAAGCTCTGCTTTCTTCAACGGTCCTGCTGCAACCAAGTCTCCAAACTCTGTTCTCTGAAACAGTCCTTCTGCTCCCCAATTTCCAATCTCTGCTCTCTGTAACAGTCTTTCTGTACTGCACTCTCCAACTTCTGCACTCTGTAATGGTCCTTCGGCACCCTAGTCTCCAACCTCTGCTTTCTGTATCAGTCCTTCTGCACCACAGTCTCCAAACTCTGCTCTCTGTTACAGTCTTTCTGCAACTCAATCTCCAAACTCTGCTTTTTGTAAAATCCTTCTGCAACCAAGTCTTTAAACTCTGGTCTCCGTAACAGTTCTTCTGCACACCAGTCTCCAACCTCTGCTCTCTGCAACGATCCTTTTTCACCCCAGTCTCCAACCTCTTCTCTTTGCAACAGTCATTCTGAACCCCATTCTCCAACATCTGCTATCTGCAACAGTCCTTCTGCACCTCAGTCTGAAAACTCTGCTCTCTGCAACGATCCTTGTGCACCCCAGTCTCCAAACTGTGCTTTCTGTAACAGTCCTTCTTCACCTCAGTCTCCAACTTCTGCTCTCTGCAACAGTTCTTCTGCACCCCAGATTTAACATCTAGTCTCTGAAACAGTCCTTCTACACCCCTGTCCAAATGCAGAAGAATGAGACCTGAACTATTACTCACCCTGCAAAAAATCAATTAAAAATGCATTAAAGACCCAGGCACTAGGCCATAAATTATGCAGTTTTTAGAAAAAAAACAAAGTCAATACTCAAACCTACAGGCAGAGGCAATGACTTTCTCAATAGGATGCCAAAGCTCAAGAGATAACACCAAAAGTTAGCTAATAAGATGGCATCAAATTAAGAAGGTTCTGCACAGCAAAGGAGACAATTAGAATATGAAGAGAGAACCTACGGAAAGGGAGAAAATCATTATGAGGTGCTCTTCTAAAAGAGGATGAATATTCAGAATATTAATAAACAACTCAAAAAAATTAACATCAAACTCACAATTATTAAATAACCCAATTATCAAATAACCCAATTACCAAATGGGAAACTAAATGAACTAAACAGACACATCTTAGAAGAATATATGTGAGTGGCCAACAAATATATGAAAATACTTGCAAGTCAAGACTACCCTGAGATTTCATCTCACTTCAGAGACAAAGGCAACCACCAAGATTACAAACAGAAATGAGTGTGACAAAAAGAGAATTGGAGAAAAAGGAGCACTCTCACCCTGTTGGTGGGCATGTAAATCAGCACAACCACCACAGAAATCGGGATGGAGGCTCCTCAGGAGTAGCCATGGACCACCCTGTGACCGAGCTCTACCTCTGCGTGGTATTTATCACAGCGGATCGAAGTCATCATACTATAATGACACACACATGCCCATGAACCAGCCGAGGTGACATCAGTGGACGAATGGATAAAGAACATCTGGTATATGCACACTGGAATTTCATTTAGCCATAAAGAAGAACGAAATTATGTCATGCTGGAAGATGGATGGATCTTCAGAACATTAAGGGAAATAAGCAACTCAGAAAGTTAAGGGCCGTATGTTTTTCCTCTGTTAAAACTAGAGGGGGAAAATGAAGGAAAGTTGGGAAGGGAGTCTCATCATGAAAGTTGAAGGAAGATCAGTAGGGTCAAGGCACCAGGGGAGCAGGTGAGGAAAAGGGAAATATTGGAATGATATTTGCCAAAGTTCACGGTTATTGTGTGTGCATGTTCAAATATGTGTCAGCAAATCCCACCATTATGGACCACTACAATGCACCAATGAAGTGTGAAAAGAAGAGTTTCACATTACATGGGACAGGCACTATTCTAGGAGGGTGCCCATTTTTTCCCATCTAAAAATACAACCATCATTTACCACTGTCAAAAATCTCTACAGATTCAAATGTTCTGATCACTGCTCCACCATATGGCCTCTTCTACTTCAGGGTCCCCTTATTCCAACTGAAATCAGGAAGCACATTTCAACGATGCCATCTGTTAATGTCTTCCCAGGCTGCCGAGGACAGTGGCTGCGGGTTTCACAAGGATCTAGTGCTGCCTTCTGAACGCATGTCCACAAGGCCTTGGCGAAGGCTGGTGCTCCAGGCCCTCCTCCAGATCAAGCTGTGAGGCCAGGGAAGAGGTCACATAACACGCCATCCAACACCTTATTTATTTCTGATCACAATCCTGTCCATTATTCCAGGATCATATTGGTCATTGAACTTAAGCAAACACTGAGTCCAGATTTCAGTCCATCAACCAAAGAGAGTCTAATAGCCACTCCCCGTAGCTCAGTAAAATCCTTGGCCCTAACATTTCTGGGGATTACGTCCCTGTGACTGCATTCAAGATGATCCAGCAATATGTCCTGACTTCTTTGGTCTAGAAGACTCAAACAAATTCTCTTATATATTCTTAAGGCTCCTATTAACAAAATACAGTAAAATATTTACCTTTTATTATGGTGTGACCCTTATACTCTCCTGGGCTATATTTTATACTCTTACCTGAGGCATTCTAGGATCAAACCCCAATTAAGAGTCTGGTGACAATGTGGGATGATGGATGAGCATCTTAAAGACAATTGGGCTGGGGATGAGGCTCAAGCAGTAGTGCACTTGCCTGGCATGCGTACGGCCTGGGTTCAATCCTCAGCATCATCACATACCAACAAAGATAACAAAGATGTTGTGTCCGCCGAGAACTTGAAAATGAATATTAAAAATTCTCTCTCTCTCTCTCTCTCTCTCTCTCTCTCTCTCTCTCTCTCTCTCTCTCTCCTCTCTCTCCTCTCCTCTCTTCTTCTCTCCTCTCTCACTCTCTCTAATAGAAAAAAAAGACAAATGACCAGGTAGAGTAACCATAGGGTCTTCAATTTAGGGAAAGCTAGTCTCCTCAGGGAAGGAGTGGCTGCTTCTGACAGCAAAGAGGGTTAATGGAGATTTCAGGGCTCAAGGCTCTGAGATTTGTCTAATTCCACTGGTATTTTGCCATTCCAGTTAACAGGGTCTCAATCATTCCCCCATTAATGTCCTATTTGACATAAGAGAGACCTGGAGAAATTGTGGATTTATAATTTTCTTTGTACTTCTGCAATTTGGAGAATTGGATGTTTTATTCTGATATTAACCTTTATCAGTTTCCAGAGAAAAAATATTTCTGATGATCTGAACCTGACTTGAAAGAGGAATATAATGCTTGAACCTATCATTTTCTTCCTCTTTTTTTATTTTTTTTATTGGTTGTTCACAACATTACAGAGCTCTTGACATATCATATTTCATACATTAGATTGAAGTGGATTATGAACTCCCAATTTTACCCCAAATGCAGATTGCAGAATCACGTCGGTTATACATCGACAATTTTACATAATGCCCAATTAGTAATTGTTGTATTCTGCTAGGGGATAGGAGGAATATAATGCTTGAACCTATCATTTTCTTTCTCTAAGTCTCCCACTCCAGTCAGTAACAGCAGTCTGCAGTGATGCTGTAATGTTCATTCCCACCCTGAAGGTCGATGATGTTATTCCAAAGCTCAGTTTTCCATAGACATTTGGTTTCAGACCACGATAACTTAAAGTCTCTGTTGGGTCATTGCACACCAGAAATAATCAGGTCTCCTTTTCCATGGGCTGTGACATCATCAACATATTCAATTCCCTCAGGTCAGACATCCAACCTACCTCCTCAGATTTGTTATCTAGAACCATCTCTTATGTAAACCACTATTGTGGTCAGTGCCACCATGGTCAGGTAGAGATGAAAAACGACTCTTGATGTATTAGGGTAGAGAAAGTTGACACAGAAAAAAGTTATAAAATTGTTGGGAGATCTGGAAGAAAAAAGAAAAACAGGGCAGGTGACACCACCCCATATATGGAAACCCTAACTTCCCTGGAAAGAGACGCTCATTCCACGCTACTTTGACCCACATTCAGGAACAGCTGTCTAGGAGCCTGAACACACATCTCCTGGCACCAAGGAGATAAGTTTCTGCCTCTGCAGGGCTGGTTTGCTGCTGCTGCTATGGGATCCAAAAAAACCCGCTTTCTTCCTTTCCTTTCTTCCTCTCTGCCTAGTGTTTGGCTGATCTTGAGAGAACCTCCTAAAATGGAGGCCTGCAGGCAGGGGAGTGTGGGAAACGAGGTTCTCGTACTTTCTGTCCCTCTGGTGTGGGGAGAACACAGAAGAACAGAGATGGTGCTGAACACCCACACAAGGTGTCCGACACACTTGAACCTGAAAGTGGGAAAAGGGTGTTTGTGAAAAGAGAGGAGAGAAAGGAGTCTCAGAGATTTTAAAAGTGAGAGTTAGAGTTGAAGCTCAAGATACAGACTCTCTAACCAGGTGTCTACAAGTCCCTGGGAGGCATTTTTTTCCAGATGACTGTATACTACAGTTTGAAGATTGGTCTAGACTTTGATGGTGCAAAGGGATGCACACCATCCAGCCAGCTTCCTCAGAACAGTCTGGACCTCGTTGCTTCTCAGGCTGTGAATGACGGGGCTCAACAGGAGGCTCACCACACAGAAGAGCACAGAGACCAGGGTGTCCATGTCCAGCCTTCTCTGGGCCTGTCATAGTGGAAGTTGGCTGTTCCATAGAAGACCACCACGACAGTGAGGGGGGACGCAAAGGTGGAGAAGGCCTTCCTCCTGCCCTGGGCAGAGGGAATCCCCAGGATGGCCGCCATGATGAGGGCGTAGGAGCCTGCAGTGAAGAGGCAGGGCCTCAGGCCCATGGTGGCACTGACCACGTGGAGCGCAGACTCGTTGACAGAGGTGTCTGAGCAGGAGAGCTTTAGGAGCAATGGGGTGTCACAGAGAAAGTGGCTGAACTGCTGAGGCCCACACAGAGTGAGTGTGATGGCCAGCACCGTGTGTGTGACCAAATTTACCAGCCCACACAGCCAGGACCCAGTCACCAGGCCAACACAGACCTTCACACTCATGATGACTTGGTACTGAGGAGGACGGCAGGTTTGCCACACAGCTGTCATACTGGCCACACAGCCAGTAAGACGTCTTCTGTGCCAGCAATTGTCACAAAGAAGAAGATCTGGGAAACGCAGCCCTCATAAGAAATGGCCTTCTTCTCCCAAAAGAAGTTCACCAGCAGTACTGGGAGGGTGGTGGATGTGTAGCAGACGTCCAAGAAGCTCAAATTGCTGAGGAAAATGTACATTGGAGTGTGGAGAGCAGGACTGACCCCGGTGGCCCCTATTATGAGCATGTTCCCCAGGAGAGTGGTCAGGTAAATGACCAGAAAGAGCAGAAAGAACCAGCCCTGTAGGTTGGAGTGGTTGGAAAATCCCAAAAAGATGAATTCAGTGACTAATGATTGATTGCTCATTTCCAATGGTGTTATAGCTACAAAACAGAGAAAAAGAGATCATGACGAGAATGGACTGAGAGCACCCAAACAGGCTTGTTAATCTGCGGCAACATGGCAAATAATATTGTATACAGAGATGCCTGGACTCTGGAAAGAGACGTATAAGAGTGACTTTAGAGAGAGCATAACTTCTCACAGACTTTTGCATGGGTGCTCTTCTTTAAGAATAAATGGAGACTTGGTCAAAATGCACAACCAGCTATCAACCCCTGTGTCTCATTGAATCTGCATTATCTCCCTCCTAACACTGTGCTTCACTCTGATGAATTCTTTTTTGTATGTCTGTTATTTCAAGTAATAAGTTTTAACTGTGGAAAAATGAAGAAAATGCACAAAGTTATTCAGAAGAATAGAACAGGTCACAAAATCAAAGCTCTCTTTGCATTCATCCCATTCTACCTTTATCTATCTTTAAAATATCCAAAGCAAAATTTCCCAATATTGTTGTACTCTATTTACTTGTTTGCCTCTTAATCTTTATTTCCTAACATAAAATTAAGTTAATATTTCCCTTTTTATTGAACATAGAAACCTTCCATTCCATTTACTATCATAAATATTGGAATAGAAGCTTTCATACATATGTATCTGTGATCATCTCTGATTATTTCTTAAAAGTAAAATTATAAGTCACCTGCTTTTAAATACATTGATCTATTTTTTCAGTAGAAACTTTTATGTTTTTAAGTTTCATAAGACACAAGAAATTTTTACAAATGATATATACTTAGGTATTTTTTTTCTTTTGTATTATAAGATTTACATCACCAAACATTACATTTCCTGAAAAAAATGATTGATACAATTACTGATTTTCTATCATGTTACCCATGCTAATCCGTGATCCATTGTTTTGAACTAAAATTTCTGTTTTTTTTCAATCTTAAATGAAAAATATTATAGTAAAACAGTAGGCTCCTGGTCCAAATAGATGTGGATTGAGATCCATCTGTTGTTTACTAGATGTTGTTTGTAAAAAAGTCAGCTCATCTCTATTCCTCAGTTTGTTCCTTGCTTAGGATATTAATGATGTCTATTTCACAACTGCTGAAAAAAGTTTTGAGATAATATAAGCTATGTGTCTGGCACATTACATTTACTCAATGCCTTTTATCAAGTTAGAAAATGTCTATCCATTTTTTACTAGTAGTTTTTTTTTTTTTTTTTTTGGTGTATGTGTGCTGGGTTTTGAGTTCACAGCCTTATGCATACTAAGCATGCACTCTACCACTGGACTTTGCCCCTAGTTTCATTTAGTTATAGTTATTATCATAAATAGATATTGAATTTTCTTATTTTTTCTGCATCTATTTAAATGATATATATTTTGTTTTTCTTATTTAGTCTGTTACTATGGAAATTCGGTTGATTGAATTTTTGAATATTGAACCAGCCTTGCATTCTGGGATTGATCTCAATTGACTGTAATGTTATCCTTATTCTATATGGCTGAGTTCAGTTTGTTAATATTGTTCCCTGCTTGCTTTTGTGTATTCTATTTTCGCTGTTCTCCAGAGATAATCTATTTCTTGAAGAATTCTCAGCTGTATTCTACTGTTATTTTCAGTCAATGCATGTTAGTGGACTAGTGGAAAACAGAGAAGGGATTTCTGATGTTTCCAGGAAGCCCTGCCTTAGGTATTGTAAACTCAGTCACAGAAATAGGGCCTTCACAGTGACCCACTTTCTAGCAATATGGCTGAGCCTAGTTCTTATTCCTTCCGACGTTAGACATTTCAGCCTGTTCCTTTCCAAAGCTACAAAGGTTTTCCTTTGAGTGTCCTAATGTAACAGTTTCTGTTACTCTTGCCCCTGAAGATTACAGCTTTTGTTCTATGCAAAAAATCAGGAAATGGGTCTGGGAGGAGTTTTGGCTGCTGTTGCTGCTCTTTGTCCTTCCACCTATCCAAGAAATGATACCGTTATAGACACTTTCTCAGAATACTTCCCTATCTTCCTGGGAGCATTTGGTGGAATCCACGGAGATAAAGAAAAAATACAAACATCTTATGCCTATAGAACTCGGGGTCTTTATGCTCTTAAACCAGTCTATACTTAGTTTTTAGCAATCCATTAACTATTTTTTATTTGTGTTTTTTGTATAAATAAACTCCTATGTATCTAGTGGTTTCTCCCATATTTAAAAAAATGCCTGGATTATTTTGGTTGCTTATCTCTCCCCAGACTTCGGTTAGTTGTTTGCCTTATAATCTTCATCCCTAATAAAATCAAGGAAAGTCATTAATTTGCATTTTCTTCTGCTCTTTTTGGTTATTATAATGATGAAAACAACATGCTTTCTAGCTATTTCCATAGATACTCAAGGTGAAATTTGAAGTCTATACACTTACTTTTCAAAAATATTTAGTAATTTGTAATTTAGTTAAATATATATTTATTCTATTCAAAACAATCCGATTCCTAGCATATTTCCAAGGAAATTAATGCACAGTACACAAAAATTCTTGTGTAAAAATTCATAATAACTCAAACAAATATTATGCCTTCAGCAGAAGGACAGAAGACAAATCATGATTTATGATGCAGTGGAATAATTCAGTTACTTTAGAAACACAAATACTGGAACATTAATAACATTGACAAATCTAAAAAAAATTTCTGGGTAAAAGAAGCCAGATACAAAATATATACTGTATGTTTCCTTTAAATAAAGTTAAAAAGTTAGTAAAACAGCTATAATGGTAAAGTAATAATGGTGGTCTTTTTTTTTTTTTTGGAGCACAGGGGTGATATCAGTTGAAGCATGAAGGAATTTTCTAAAGTGATGGAAATGTTTTATATCCTGATTTTTGGTAGTTCATATATATGTAAAATATTATAAACCTGTACACTTTAGATCTGTGCATTGTTTGAGTACAAATTATAGTTCAATTTTTAAAAATAGCCTTATTTTAAAAATAAGTAATTAATGGGAAGAGTGGTACCTGCCTGTAGCCCCAGGTACTTGGGAGACTAAGGCAGGAGGATCATAAATTTGAAACTCTGCAAGGCCCCCCGCCCCAAATAATTGAAAGGGCTGGGGATATAGCTTCATGGTAGACTGCCACTGGGTTCAATCCCAAGTACTGCAGTAAGTAAGTAAGTAAGTAAGTAAATTGATAAAGAGAAGTGAAAGCATTTTTTCAAGATGATTTTTAACTCAGGATTGGTTGGAACCACATCTAAATATTTTTTTAGGTCTCTAAGAGGTTAAGTATTTTCTCCCATTTTTTTGCGTTTCTCTACTTCTTTTTTACCACAGTGATAGTCCAGGACATATCACATTTTACAAGTGACATCAGTTGTTTCCTGATCACGATCTGTTTGAAGCAGTGAATGTGATTGGTGGGTGCATTCGGTCTGTATCACAGATACAAAGCCTTGCTCACCATGATGGATTGGCGTGTGCATGTGTGTGTGTGTGTGTGTGTGTGTGTGTGTGTGTGTGTGTTATTGGTTGTGGGATTGGTCTTGACTGAGAACACTGTCTTATAGTTATGGGATGGCAAGTTGGCATCTCAGGCAACTTTGATGGCAGAAATCTCAAAGAATATAGCAGGAATCTGCCATCTAAGGCTCAGCAAGCTCAGAACACTTGGTTATCCTAATTGCCATAAATGGAAAGACCCTCACTATTGAGCTTCTATGAGAGCTGCATCACACTGGGTCGGGAGAAAGGAGCCCATTTCCATAGAGATGTACCCTGTTTTGATGGAGACTCCAGCTAGGCTTCAAGAAGCTGGTGGGATAGTACCAGTGGATGCTGCCAAGCCGTGGGTCATTCTGAGGCGCCTGCTACTTCAGGGGAGGTGGCAGGGTATCAGCCTATGGGGCCGGGACCAGGCTCTGTGAAGCTGTGTCAGGCCTGATTTCTAAGCAAGGTACTTGGCAATAGAAACCTCAGAAAACGTCCCACCCCCCACCATGCCATGGGCCACCAGAGAGCCCAGGTGTGTCTCTGGAAGCCAGGCTTGGGTATGAGCATGGACATCAATGATTGCAGAGTATCAACAATAGGGGACCTTAAATCTCTTTCAGGTGAGTGCAGACTAAAAACAGGGACATCTGGAGGGAGATAGACTGGGTTTTAGAAAATCATCAGATCTCTAGGTCTAGAACACGTCGATAGACCCACTCATGGAATTGTGCATGTGAGTCCAAGAAGCAGGGGTCGATAACTGTGAAACCTGGTTCCCCAGGTTTTAGACACACCTGTTTAGTTCAAAAGAGTGATCTGAGTGCTAAAACAAGATCAAAATCAAGTGGTCTGTATCTGAAGACGTGCTGTGTTGAAGGTGGAAGAAAATCTCTGAAGCCCTCATGGAGAAGGATATGGAGAACTTTAAAGTCGTAGTTGAAGAGGACACAACACGGTAAAGACAACAAATCAGTTTGGGCAGGCTGGCTAGCTGGTGGGATCACTCAAAAAAACAGGAATATGTGAGGAATAGCAGATGTAGAGGAGGCTTTAGTGGATTTGATTTGAGTAATGTTGAATGTGAGTTATCTGTGGGATAATCACGTGGAAATGCCCTTCACAGACAGCCTAGAACTGCAGGTGTGGATTTGGGAGTCATTGTCTTGAAGGCAACTGTTACAGCAAAGGGTGAATATGAAATCCCCCAGGAGAAAAGAGAAAGTAGAGAAGGAAATAGAGAAAGTACGGATTCTTGTGATACTTGGTGTTCACGAAAATTGTAGTAAAATTTTATCCAGAAATGACTAAAAACACCACACTATCTAGGTCAGTTGTAGGTATCGCTTTCTCTAAATAATTTCCCTAAACAAGAGGTTACCTTATTAGCATTGATTTACAATAAATCAACTTTGAAATGGAGCTGGAAGCTACAAGTACTTGACATTTGTTACGTTCTCTGTTTTCTCTATCAACTACCTGGATGAACTTCAAGTCATTTAGAAATCAGTGACATGTACTTTCTTTTAACTCCCCGTATCAAAAAGATCAATATGACAATCTCTTTTATAGGTAGATATTTAGATGTTTTCAGAAAAAGAAATAAAATTCCACATAGAAGGCAGACCTGCCGATAACTATGTTTTTAAAATTCATTTTATTTTATTTTATTTTATTTTTTAATTTTAATCCTCATCTCTATTATTACTATTGTTATTTTTTTAAATTCTTTTAAATCTTCAATTTTTTCTTTCTCTTTTTCTCTTCCTCTGTTTTTCCATTTCCTTTCAATTCTCTTATTCCCCCTTCCTTGAATTCTACCTGGTTACTCTCATTCTCTTTGGTGATTTCTTCCCTTCCCTGCTAATACCTTTCCTCCCAAGCATCAAATAATTTTATAGGAGTAGACAGTAACTCAACAGTCAAACAAAAAAGCAAAATGAGCAGTATGAAAAAGCAAGGAAGAAAAAGAGTACAAACAACAAAGGACAGCCCAAATATTCAGGACGACATAGAGTCATCAGAAAAGTGGTCATATAAAGAACTCAGGGAACACCTTAGACAGATGGAATGGAACCTTAAAGAGGACACAAGACAGCAGATTCAAGCAGTGAAAGAACACATTGAGAAGGAATTACATAAAAGGATAAAAGAAGAAATTAAGCATCTATATCACGAGATAGAGACTATAAAAAAGAATCAAACAATAATCTTAGAAATGAAGGAAATTATAAACCAAATTAAAATCTCAAATGAGAGTATCACTAATAGAGTGGAGCAACTAGAAGCCAGAACGTCTGATAATGAAGACAAAATATATCAACTTGAAAAGAGTCTAGCCAACTCAGATAAGATGGTTAAAAATCTTGAGAAAAACATACAAGAGATATGCGATAATATAAAAAAAAACCAATTTAAGAGTCATTGGGATAGAGGAAAGGATAGAAATTGAAACCAGGGGAATGAGTAATTTACTAAATGAAATAATTACAGAAAACTTTCCAGAAATAAAAAAGGAAACAGATATACAAATTGTAGATGCATACAGGACACCGAGCATACAAAATCACAGTAGACTAACGCCAAGACACATTGTTATGAAGATATCCAATATACAGAACAAAGAGAGAATATTAAAAGCTACAAGAGAAAGGAGAAAGATTACATTCAGGGGTAAACCAATAAGGTTAACAACGGATTTTTCAACAGAGACACTGAAAGCAAGAAGATCCTGGAACAACGTATTCCAAACACTGAAAGACAATGGATGCCAACCAAGAATCCTGTATCCAGCAAAATTAAGCTTCAGGTATGACAATGAAATAAAAATCTTTCACGATAAACAAAAACTAAAAGAATTTGCAGCCAGAAAACCAGCATTGCAAAGCATCTTGGGCAAAACACTCCACGAGGAAGAAATGAAAAACAATAACCAAAGCCAACAGTGGGAAGTACCTCAGTAAAGACAGACAGAGGGGGGAAAGCAAATCATGGAGAAACAAACTAAATTGAAAAAAAAAAGATAAATAATCAAACATGGCTGGAAGTACAAACCATATATCAATAGTAACTCTAAAAATTAATGGTTTAAACACTCCAATAAAGCGACATAGGTTGGTAACATGGATTAAAAAAACAAATCCAACAATATGCTGCCTCCAGGAGACACACCTGACTGGAAAAGACATACACAGGCTGAAGGTGAAAGGTTGGGAAAAAATATATCACGCACACGGTCCTCGCAAGCAAGCAGGGGTGGCCATCCTCATATCGAATAAAATCGACTTCAAGACTAAATTAATCCAAAGGGATAAGGAAGGACATTATATTCTGTTAAAAGGAACCATTAAATAACAAGATATAACAATTATCAATATTTATGCACCTAATAATGGTGCTGTGAAGTTCATAAAACAAATTCTCCTCAAGTTCAAAAATCAAATAGACCACAACACAATAATTATGGGCGACTTCAACACACCTCTCTCACCATTGGACAGATCCTCCAAACAAAAGTTGAATAAAGAAACTATAGAACTCAATACCACAATCAATAACCTAGACTTAACTGACATATATAGAATATATCAACCATCATCAAGAGGATATTCTTTTTTCTCAGCAGCACATAGATCCTTCTCAAAAATAGACCATATATTATGCCATAGGCCAACACTCAGTAAATATAAAGGGGTGGAGATAATACCATGCATTTTATCTGATCATAATGGAATGAAACTGGAAATCAATGATAAAAGAAGGAAGGGAAAATTCAATATCACATGGAAAATGAACAATATGTTACTGAATGATCAAAGGGTTACAGAAGACATAAAGGAGGAAATCAAAAAATTCTTAGAAATAAATGAAAATACAGACACAACGTATCGGAATCTATGGAACACAATAAAAGCAGTTTTAAGAGGGAAATTCATCGCCTGGAGGTCATTCCTCAAAAAAAGGAAAAACCAACAAATAAATGAGCTCACACTTCATCTCAAAGCCCTAGAAAAGGAAGAGCAAAACAACAGCAAATGTCGCAGAAAGCAAGAAATAATTAAAATCAGAGCGGAAATCAACGAAATTGAAACAAAAGAAACTATTGAAAAAATTAACAAAACTAAAAGTTGGTTCTTTGAAAAAATAAACAAGATTGACAGACCCTTAGCCATGCTAACGAAGAGAAGAAGAGATAGAAATCAAATTACTAACATAAGGGATGAAAAAGGCAATATCACAACAGATGCTACAGAAATACAGAAGACAATTAGAAATTATTTTGAAAACCTATACTACAATAAAATAGAGGATAGTGAAGACATCGATAAATTCCTTAAGACATATGATTTGCCCAGACTGAGTCAGGAGGACACACACAATTTGAACAGACCAATATCGATGGATGAAATTGAAGGAGCAATCAAAAGACTACCAACCAAGAAAAGCCCAGGACCGGATGGGTATACAGCGGAGTTTTACAAAACCTTTAAAGAAGAATTAATACCAATACTTTTCAAGTTATTCCAGGAAATAGAAAAAGAGGGAGCTCTTCCAAATTCATTCTATGAGGCCAACATCACATTGATTCCGAAGCCAGACAAAGACACATCAAAGAAAGAAAACTACAGACCAATATCTCTGATGAACCTAGATGCAAAAATCCTCAATAAAATTCTGGCGAATCGGATACAAAGGCACATCAAAAAAATTGTGCACCATGATCAAGTAGGATTCATCCCTGGGATGCAAGGATGGTTCAATATATGGAAATCAATAAATATTATTCACCATATCAATAGACTTAAAAATAAGAACCATATGATCATCTCGATAGACGCAGAAAAAGCATTCGACAAAGTACAGCATCCCTTTATGTTTAAAACATTAGAAAAACTAGGGATAACTGGAACTTACCTTGACATTGTAAAAGCTATCTATGCTAAGCCCCAGGCTAGCATCATTCTGAATGGAGAAAAATTAAAGTCATTCCCTCTAAAATCTGGAACAAGGCAGGGATGTCCTCTATCACCACTTCTATTCAATATAGTTCTCGAAACACTGGACAGAGCAATTAGACAAACGAAAGAAATTAAAGGCATAAAAATTGGAAAAGAAGAGCGTAATTATCACTATTTGCGGATGACATGATTATATATCTAGAAGACCCAAAATGGTCTCCAAAAACCTACTAGAACTAATAAATGAATTCAGCAAAGTGGCAGGATATAAAATCAACACACACAAATCAAAGGCATTTCTGTATATCAGCGACAAAACTTCTGAAATGGAAATAAGGGAAAACACTCCATTCACGATATCCTCAAAAAAAAAAAATACTTGGGAATCAAACTAACAAAAGAGGTGAAAGATTTATACAATAAAAACTACAGAACTCTAAAAAGAGAAGTGGAAGAAGATCTTAGGAGATGGAAAAATATACCCTGTTCATGGATAGGCAGAACTAATGTCATCAAAATGGCGATATTACCAAAAGTTCTCTATAGGTTTAATGCAATGCCAATCAAAATCCCAATGGCATTGCTTGTAGAAATAGACAAAGCAATCATGAAATTCATATGGAAAAATAAAAGACCCAGAATAGCAAAAGCAATTCTAAGCAGGAAGTGTGAATCAGGTGGTATAGCAATACCAGACTTCAAACTATATTACAGAGCAATAGTAACAAAAACAGCATGGTACTGGTACCAGAACAGGCGGGTGGACCAATGGTATAGAATAGAGGACACAGAGACTAATCCACAAAGTTACAACTATCTTATATTTGATAAAGGGGCTAAAAGCATGCAATGGAGGAAGGATAGCATCTTCAACAAATGGTGTTGGGAAAACTGGAAATCCATATGCAACAAAATGAAACTAAATCCCTTCCTCTCACCATGCACAAAAGTTAACTCAAAATGGATCAAGGACCTGGATATCAAATCAGAGACTCTGCATATGATAGAAGAAAAAGTTGGTTCTGATCTACATATTGTGGGGTCGGGCTCCAAATTCCTTAACAGGACACCCATAGCACAAGAGTTAATGGCAAGAATCAACAAATGGGACTTACTTAAACTAAAAAGTTTTTTCACAGCAAGAGAAACAATAAGAGAAGTAAATAGGGAGCCTACATCATGGGAACAAATATTTACCCCTCACACTTCAGATAGAACCCTAATATCCAGAGTATACAAAGAACTCAAAAAATTAGACAATAAGACAACAAATAACCCAATCAACAAATGGGCCAATGACCTGAACAGACACTTCTCAGGAGGACATACAATCAATCAACAAGTACATGAAAAAATGCTCACCTTCTCTAGCAGTCAGAGAAATGCAAATCAAAACCACCCTAAGATACCATCTCACTCCAGTAAGATTGGCAGCCATTAGGAAGTCAAACAACAACAAGTGCTGGCGAGGATGTGGGGAAAAGGGTACTCTTGTACATTGCTGGTGGGACTGAAAATTGGTTCGACCAATTTGGAAAGCAGTATGGAGATTCCTGGGAAAGCTGGGAATGGAACCAACATTTGATCCAGCTAATGCCCTTCTCGCACTATTCCCTGAAGACCTTAAAAGAGCGTACTACAGGGATACTGCCACATCCATGTTCACAGCAGCACAATTCTCAATAGCTAGACTGTGGAACCAACCCAGATGCCCTTCAATGGATGAATGAATTTAAAAAATGTGGCATTTATACACCATGGAGTATTACTCTGCATTAAAAAATAACAAAATCATGGACTTTGCAGGGAAATGGATGGCACTAGAACAGATTATGCTTAGTGAAGCTAGCCAATCCCTAAAAAACAAATACCAAATGTCTTCTTTGATATAATGAGAGCAACTAAGAATAGAGCAGGGAGGAAGAGCAGGAAGAAAATATCAACATTAAACAAAGACACGAGGTGGGAGGGAAAGGGAGAGAAAAGGGGAATTGCACGTAAATAGAAAGAGACTCTCATTGTTATAAAAAACTACATATAAGAGGTTGTGAGGGGAAAGGGGGAAATAAACAAGGAGAGAAACGAATTACAGTAGACGGGATAAAAAGAGAAATGGGGGGGAGGGGTGATAGTAGAGGATAGGAAAGATAGCAGAATACAACAGTTAATAGTATGGCATTATGTAAAAATGTGTATGTGTAACCGATGTGAATCTGCAATCTGTATTTGGGGTTAAAATGGGAGTTCATAGCTCACTTGAAACTAATGTTTGAAGTATGATATGTCAAGAGCCTTGTAATGTTTTGAACAACCAATAAAAAAAAAATAAACCGTCACCTGGAAGAAAAAAAAAAACTTGTTTAATGTAGTTTAAATGTGGCATGTTTTCTGAAAAAATTAGATTGAATTTCGGATAATGCATTCTATCAAAACTCAGTGAATTTCTTTGAAAAGATGAATTTTTACATACCTGAATCCAATCAGGATTTTTCAAATTGAGTAACAAATAGAAACACACATTAGATAAAAATACCTAACACTTATTAAATGCCTATAAGACTTTTACATGCATTAACTTATTTGGTTTACACAACAAGTTATAAGATAACCTATTATCCCCATTTTACAAAAAAATAATATAAATTAATGCACAATATATTAATGCAAGTAGGGAAACATCAATGAATCCCTTTAATTTTCATAATGTACATTAATTTGTACATTTAATATGTATTAACAATTATGATTTAAGAAACAAAAAAGAAATTGACTCAGAAAATTTATCAGGTAATAACTATTATTTGTAGTGATACTTTGTTACCTGATGATAATACCATACATTAGTAAACTGTCTTATTATCTTCAATGCCCAGACCTTCTTGTCTTTGGTTCTAATAATTCATTGCACATGATTAATAGGCCAACACAGCTTTCATTAAAATTCCAAATCTCAGGGCCTTAAGAAGCTTAAAGTATTTAAATTTCAATAGAAAGTTGGTGCTTCAGTTAAGCACAACTAATTTTAAAATCTAAATATTTAAACAAAATAAAATAAATAAGTCTAGAGTCTTAGAAGAAAAACTTTTTTTTTTTGCTTTGGCAATAAATGAAATGTTTTCCTGACTAAACTTAGGGATTCATTTCCTCAAACGAAAAAAAAAAAATGGGCATGACCCAAACGAGGAAGAATGGTGTGATCATGAAAACCCTTATGCACATCAGGGAAACAATGATTCCTATTTGATCTCAATAGCACAAGCAATGATTAAAATTTTTAAATCCAATTTTCATGTTGCCCAGTAAATTGCTTAAAACACACACACACACACACACACACACACACACACACACACACACACACATAGTACAAGGTCAATTTTTTCAGAAAAAAATATCTGAAGATTTTAGGTGCTTGTGGCAATGTGAATTTATTACTGTGAAATCAATGAGCTATCTGGCCAGGCCCAGAGTTGTCCTCATATCCTTCCATGTGGTGTGGGTGCTTGGAGCCGAGGGAAAGATCAGAGGTCATTGTTCAGAACAGTTGGCCTCAGTCAGTGAGTTCCAAGTGTTCCCAGTGATGCTGGTCCAAGGACACACTTTGAGGCAGGCTGGGCTCTTTCACCTAACATGCAGGGATGCCCTTACCCCTATCTGGTAGGTTTAAAATCTTAAAAAATTTACCAGGAAAAAGCCTCCCTCCTTTCTTGAAGATTCAGCACTCAATTCAGCATTTAACATCTCTTTCAGTTCTGTTTTCTTGGGGCCTGGGTGTAGGGGGGCAGTTACCGGAGATTGAACTCAGGGGCTTGACCACTGAGCCACATCCCCAGCACTATTTTATATTTTATTTAGAGACAGGGTCTCACTGAGTTTCTTGGTGCCTTGTTTTTGCTGAGGCTGTCTTTGAACTCACTATCCTCCTGCCTCAGCCTCCTGAGCTGCTGGGTTACAAGCGTCCACCACTGTGCCAGCTCTTTCAGTTCTTTTTATTTCACCTGTGCTTCTTCTAGCATAAAGGGGAAAGGGAAGACAAAATATTACCTCTTACGATATGTCAGAACCTTCTAGTTATAAAATTCTTAAAAATAAAAAATTCCATTTTCCATTTAGGATTTTAAAATTTATTTTCTTGGTAGTGGTTAGTTTCAATTCAAACCAATATTGTTCCTATACAGGGTCTAATTTAGTCCTAAGCCAGATCTACTAAGAAACCCAAAGAGGATAAGATTTTATCCCTGTCCTGCTGCGCCCCTCCCCTGACTCAGGCAATGGCAAGGCCCTACTGAGGTGGATGGCGCAAGGCGTCCATCCTCTGGAGGAGCGCAGTATGTTTCTGGGAATGGGCTGATTTGTTTTTGTATTCCTTTAATAAGTATAGTTCTGATTTCTCATCTGACCATTAAGTATAAAGTAAAAATCTTGACTTTCCAAATTAATGCAACTACTTCTAAAGCATAGATCTGTTTGCCCTAAATGCAATGATTCAGCTGTGGAGTGTAAATTGTTAATGTCTAAAGAAAAACTATCTGTATTCCTGTCAAGGAAGTTTTTGAGAAATTAAATTAAAATCTAGAGAAGGAAAATTAATGTTAAGAAGATAGATTAGTGCTTAGTACTGGGCAACTTGTTCTTGTTCCTGTGCACAATGGTTTGTGATCTTACTTTTGTTTGATTAAAAGTAATAACAAATAAACTACTTGCCGTAACCATGGCACCAGTTCCAGTCAGTAAGTCAAGAAAGAATAGTCAAGGTATAGGCCAATAGTTTGGGACATTTGTAACTATTATTAAAAGTTAACTAAGCAGAAACAGCTCAAAGCAAAACTCGAACTGAAAGTATAAATGCTTGCTTATGCATAAGCCAAGATACATTCTTCTATTCTAATTGTAGCTACATAATATTTTGTTTTGTTTGAATAATGATTCCTGTTTTGTAACCACAAAGTACTGTAAGACTGCCAAAATGAAAAGTATATATGATCAACTTCACAAGTAAAGATTGGAATCAACACCTTCACTTTGGTGTCTGTGTTGTTTCTCCACCCCCTCTTTCGCCGACTCCTCACCATCCGTTCGTCTCCTGAGACCTCCTGTTGGAGCTGGTCTCCGACACTGTCCTTCAAACAACTTACAATCTAATGGGAAGATGAACTCAATATGTGCAGGAAACTTGGTAACAATTCTATGTAATCTACAAATTATCATTATTTTTCCTTAGTGTTTGCTTGGGCATCTCTGGGAATGGAGCACTTAATACTTGTCAAAGACCCTCATTCAATCTTGAATATGTGCTCCTCCAGGTCCTAGTTGGGCCTCTCAATTGTGTTCTAAACACTAGGGCAACACCTTGTGTAAATGTGCACTCAGTAAAGGTTTGAAGAATGAAGAAGGTCTGTCAAGTACATCCATGGAGCAGAGTTTTTAAAAGATTCTTTAAAGACAGTACTGTGTGGGACCTAAAGGATCTAACAGAGACTTGACAGAGGAGAGAGGACATTTCTGTTCAGTGGTTCTGGTGCAGATATCTTGCTGAGAAAAATAAAGCCTCTGTGGGCTTAAGTGAGGCAGCATAGCCCTGCGGCTTTTGAGGAACTCAGTGTCTCCTGTCTCCTAAACATATCCCTTATGGAGACCATTGGCTCAGTTCCCACAGAACAAGCAGCTCTGCATCTTTCTTTCCCAATCAGTCATCTCAAAGTCAGGTGACCGAGAATGAAGTCACTTATGAGTGACCCCAAAATATAATATTTCTAAAGTAGGGTGGTTGTGTATTAAGTAGATTACTCACAAGCTTCAGGGATTTATTACAGTTAATAAATTGCTTGCAACTCCCCTTACCAAGCATCCATGTGTTGTAAGATAAAGAAGAAAACTCCTAGTTAGTGAATGAATACGTTTCTAAACATAACTTCTTCTACAATAATGATTTTTATTTAAACAGATATTTTGGTAGGTCTATTGTTATGCTATATTGTATCATAATGGGAATGTGTCCCTATACTTTCTCCCTAAAAATTATTCTTTTCTGTCCTGCTCATCAAAAGCAGAGGATTAACACTTAGCATTATCTATTGTTTACCATAAGTAATTTTCCACACACATCATCTCACTTAAGGAATTGACGCATCCCAGGGTTTCTGGTTATGTTTTGAGATTTCTTCCAGTACTGGAGGTATCATGCTAAATCCCTCAGGTTTTGTGATAACCTCTGATGTTATTTCTACTCTGGCAATACAAGTAGTATTGTGGAAACTTAGACACACATAGAAAAGGTGCTATGATAGGTCATTACATAAATGCCATCAAAATGGTAATGAAAATATGTATAATATTCTGTAATATGTTTTTAAGGTGTACGTATATCCTGATTCTGGGTTAGTGTTTTTGAAAATTGTGATGGTAAATAAACTACTTACCAGCAACTCTCACAGAGAGGCGTAGATTTCTGGTTTTGGTGTGGCCCTTACTGCTCTCCATACTAGCACCTGGGCTGCAAAGAAAGCTCTTGGTAAAACTGGCTGTTGGTCTCCATTCACCACAAAACAGACCTGTTATTCTGAAAGTTGCCTGTCGCATATCTGTGGCCTCATGAAGGAGTCAAAATCCTCTGATCTCTCACAATTCATTTTCCTGTGATAGACATTTATAGAGGTCTGGGACCGACCTGTTGGGAATATGCATCAAGCCTTTCCACTGCAGCTTCTCTGGGACTCCTCAGTGTGCAAACACAACTCAAGGGCAACGGGTTTAGTTCAACTGCAACAATGGAGAACAGTTAATTCACTGTTGGATTCATTAATGTCTTGGCAATCACCTGTTCCCAGCAATCAGAGAGAAGATCAGCGTCCTCTCTCTTCTGGGATGTGGGTGAGAGAAGTTCAGAGTGAGATTTCTGCTAAGAAGTTGTGGGTGGCTGAAACCTCAAGACTGCTTTCCCTTCCTGCTAGGGAGAGAAGGGGTCAGGGTGGGTGTACACTTATTGGGATGGATTTCGTACGGCATATGAAGTTTTTCCTTCATGTTGTATACTTTGCCAAATGGACAGATATCAGAAGCCACAATATCAAATGCATCCCCACTATCTTCAGCTGATCCACTCCTGCTGAGGGCTGATCCCATACCAAACCCTGTATGACTTCGTGCCCCTTAATTTTATGATCCTGCTGATGCTCATGACCTGATGAAGAAATTGTTTCTTATAAAGTTTAAAAGTAGGGGAATAAAAAGAGTCATCAAACAGCTCTTTCGGGCACAGATGGAGAAAAGACAACAATCTTGAAAGTCTTGTAGTATTTTACTGCACAAAAATAAAAATAAAAGTATTAGATAAAGAGTTAAGTCTCTAAAACTTAAAATTTTCCAGAATACAATGGGGTTTTTCTCATGCTTAGGAGAGACACATTAACAGTACTCCTAAAAGATCTTAGAATGATTAGCCATCAGGGAAAGGCAAAGCTAAAGCACATATCATATGATGAAGCACTTCACACATTCCAGGGTCGTCACAATAAAAGGAATTATAATGATGTGTTGTTAAGGGAGTAAGGAAATCAGAAGCTTTATTCACCACTCTTAATAATAAAGTAAGCTGGTTCCACTGGTCTGAAAATGATCTGAATCTTCTTCAGAAAGTTAAATATGGAGTTAACGATCCACCTCTTCCACTCCTACTTACAAACTCAAGATAAATAAAAAAGTTGTCCACCAATGATTTGTACATGAATGTTCATATAATGTTCGTATTATATATAATGTTCATATTATATATACGAATCTTATTCATATTAGTCAAAAAGTGAAAATGACCAGGCAGGTCTGTAATCTAGCTACTCAAGAAGCTGAGGCAGGAGATCACAAATTCAGGGACAACATTGGCAAATTTGCAAGACCTTGTCTCAAAACAAAATTTTAAAACAGGTTGGGCTTTGGCTTAGTGGTAGAACATTGTTTAGTGTGCAGGAGGCTCCGGGTTCAATCTGCAGTACGACACCCACACAGACACAAAGTAAAAATTACTATCCAGTGGGAAATGAACAAAGAAATGTGGCATTTTCATAAGATGGAAATCAGTCACAATAAGGAGGAATAAACTAAAATACTTATACAAGCTACAATATAACTGAAAATTGCAAACATCCTAAGTGAAAGGAGTCAAATCCAAAAGGCGTATATGGTATTACTTCATTAAAAATATTTACAGAAACTCGAGTGTATACATGGATATTTCCATATGTGAAGGAGAAACACAGAAATGGTGTTTATTTAAAACTTAGAATCAAGATCCATTAGGAAAATGCAAGTCAAAGTCACATTGCACATAGCACTTCACATTCACTAGTGTTGGCTAGAGCTGCAATATTGGGGAAAGGAGATTGACTGCTTTGGGTATAAGCTTTTTCTGGAGAGAAAAGTAATAAAAATATTCTGAAATACCTGTGGATTAAAGAACCCAGGTGAGGTCACAATGTGTCACATACTTAGCACACTGTGCTTCCCCTGGTTGGAGGGGCACCACAGTGGTCATGAGACACTGTGTATGGAGAGAGCACTCTTGTAATTGCTGCTGAAGAGTTCAGAAATTTCTACAACTAAGACATTTCCTAGAATGAAACCATCATCTAGTTCTAATCTCACTATACAGTCTGTCTCCCAGCCAGCTTCCTCAGGGCATTCTGGACGTCGTTGCTTCTCAGGCTGTGAATGATGGGCTTCAACATGGGGGTCACCACACAGAACATCACAGAGACCAGGGTGTGCGTGTCCAGCCTTCTCTGGGCCTGTCATAGTGGAAGTTGGCTGTTCTATAGACCACCACCACCGCAGTGACGGGGGACGCACAGGTGGAGAAGGCCTTCCTCCTGCCCTGGGCAGAGGGAATCCCCAGGATGGCCGCCAATATGAGTGCATAGGAGCCTGCAGTGAAGAGGCAGGGGCTCAGGCCCATGGTTGCACTGACAACGTGAAGCGCAGACTCGTTGACAGAGGTGTCTGAGTAGGAGAGCTTCAGGAGCAATGTGGTGTCACAGAAAAAGTGGCTGAACTGGTGGGGCCCACACAGAGTGAGTGTGATTGCCAGCACCGTGTGTGTGACCAAATTCACCAGCCCACACAGCCAGGACCCAGTCACCAGGCCAACACAGACCTTCACACTCATGATGACTGGGTACTGAGGAGGATGGCAGGTGGCCACACAGCAGTCATACTGGCCACACAGCCAGTAAGACACCTTCTGTGCAAGCACTTGTCACCAAGAAGAAGATCTGGGAAAGGCAGCCCTCATAACAATGGCCTTCTTCTCCCAGAAGAAGTTCACCAGCAGTACTGGGAGGGTGGTGGATGTGTAGCAGACGTCCAAGAAGCTCAAATTGCTGAGGATAAAGAACATTGGAGTGTGGAGAGCAGACTCACCCTGGTGGCCACTATTATGAGCATGTTCCCCAGGTGAGTGGTCAGGTAAATGACCAGAAAGAGCAGGAAGAACCAGCCCTGTAGGTTGGAGTGGTTGGAAAATCCCAAGAAGATGAATTCAGTGACAAAAGATTGATTTGCTCATTTCCAATGTTGTCATAGCTACAAAACAGAGAAAAAGAGACCATGATGATAATGGACTGAGAGCACCCAAACAGGCTTGTTAATCTGCAGCAACATGGCAAATAATATGGAATGAAAAGCAGCCTGGAGACTGATAACCTGTGAAACTGGGTCTCAGGGAATCAGACCCATGGAGCCTCACACATTTGCAGGGGTGATGGTGGGTGGGAGTAACCAGAGAATTGCTAGAAGCTTCTTGACCTATATGTATACCTTTAATTTCTTCTTTTGTCCAATGGCTCTGGCAATTTGAAGGATGAAGTTGAATAGAAGTGGTGAAAGAGGGGGCACCCTGTCTGCTTCCAGTTTTTAGAGTGAATGCTTTCAACCTTTCTTCACTTAGAATGATGCTGCCTTGGGTTTTGCATAGATAGCTTTTACAATGCTTTTACAAAGTTCCTTTTGTCAATAGTGTTTCTACTGTTTTGACAGGTAGGGGTGCTATATTTTGTTAAATGCTTTTTTTGCATCTATTGAGATGATCAATAAACTTACATCTCTCTTAAATAAACTTAATCTCTCCCCTTTGGCTAAACATTCAAATCATCTCCATTCCTATAAATATTTTAATGAACATTTTCCTACATAAACATATGTGACCATTTCAAATTATCTCTTCAGAATAAAATTTAAAACTGACATAAAAGAATTTGTTGTTCAGTTTCTATTTGAAACTAGCTCATGGGAGACATTATTAAGTGAAATAAGCCAGACACATAAAGAGAAATAGCAGTTTTTCACTCCCTTTTGGAAGCTAAAAGTTTATCTCAGAGAAGTAGGGAGTAGAGCGGTGGTTATTGGAGCCTGGGAGAGAATCACAAAAATCATTGTGAGTGTGATTTCTCAAAGAAGCATGTGAAGGACTTCCTGAAACATGCCCTCTTAGTGTGGTCTTTAAAAATAAATAAGAGTGGACTTCTAACAGGGTCCTCAAAAAATCTCTCTTCTCTCCTCAGTGGGCAGCAGGAGGTCCATGGGTCTGGCTGCCTAGGAGCTAGCTGTGGTGTGCAAATGGGCAGGACCAGGACGGCTGGAGAATCTCAATAATCACTAGTAGACCACATTTTAGGTGAGGGCAGGCTGGAAAAAGGCCATCCAGAAGGAAATGGCTTGAGCTCTGAAAATGAATCTGTGGATTTAGGAAACGGTTGTGGGTCCAATCCACTCATAACACCTACTCCCTGGGTTAGTCCACGGTTGCCACAGTTACCACAGGCCTGACCAGAACAACCCAGAGGGGGAGATTCACTCTGGCCTCATGGCTTGGAGGTTTGGTCTGGGGCCAGCTGACCAATTGCTGCTGGCCTGAGATGAGGTGGGACACCAAGGTGGAAGCGAACAATGGGGGGAAGCTTCCCTAGCTCATGGCAGCCAGAAGGTTGGGGTGGGGGAGGGGACAGGAGGAGACAGTTCGCAGGGGACAAGATGTGATTCCCCAGGGCATGTCCCTGGCAACACTCCACCTGCCCACACTCCTCTCAGTACAGTGGGCCTTTCAGATAATTAACCCACAAAATGGATGGATCCACAGATTAGGTCACAAGTCTCACAGTCTAATCATTTCACCTCTGAACATTGCTACTGTGGCTTACCATGAGCTTTTGGTGGGGGGATACCTTATTTCTAAGCCATAATAGTCTCTACAGTCCATGTGCTTTGGTTTGAATACCTTCATGTAGTCTCTGAGAAAAATCGGATGCCAAAAAAAGATTAAAAGGAAATATCTGGTAGCTGAAGATGTGACATTTGTAGCTTGGGGAAAAGCTCTGAAGAGGATCCCTGGGTAAAGCACTTTAAAGTCCTGGTGACGAGGACACAAGAGGGCACCTGGTATGTGAGGTAGCTGAGTGGCCGTGGGATCACTCATTAAAACATAAAAAAGATGAGAAGGAGCGTGTCTGGGGAGAGAAAAGGAGGGAAGGATGTTGGGCCTGGAGTCTGGGTACCTGCAGGGTCTCCCTAAGGAGATTCCAGGAGGCAGCGGGACAGGTTCCCAGGAGATAGGCCTGGGAGTCATGGCTTAGAGTGACTGTGGAAGTCACAGGTGCTCATAAAGCCAAAAGAGAGCAGGGTGAGGAGAGAGGGCCTGATGGACTGTGCGGAAAAGAAGGTGTCCAGAAGGAGGCTCACCAGCTATCAGCAATCATTCTGCACAACAGTGTCAAAGATCTATTCACTGTACCAGGCCTTCTACACCCCAGTCTAAAATCTCTGCTCTCTATACCAGTCCTTCTGCACCCCAGTCTCCAAACTCTGCTCCCTGCAACAATCCTTCTCCAACCCAGTCTCCAAGTTCTGCTCTCTGCAACACTCCTTCTGCACCCCAGTCGCGAACATCTGCTCTCTGCAACACTCCTTCTGCACCTCAGTCTGAAAACTCTGCTCTCTGCAACAATCATTCTGCACTCCAGTCTCCAACCTCTGCTCTCTGTAACAGTCCTTCTACACCTCAGTCTCCAAACTCTTTTCTCTATAATATCCTTCTGCACACCAGTCTCCAAACTGTGATATCTGTAACAGGCCTTCTGCACCCCAGTCTCCAACCTCTGCTCCCTGCAAGAAAACTTCTGCACCCCAGTCTCCATGTTCTGCTCTCTGCAACAGTCCTTCTGCACCTAAGTCTGAAAACTCTGCTCTCTGCAACAATCATTCTGCAACCCAGTCTCCAACCTCTGCTCTCTGTAACAGTTCTTCTGAACCCCAGTCTCCGAACTCTTCTCTGTATAATATCTTTCTGCACACCAGTCACCAAAATGTGATATCTCTAATAGGCCTTCAGCACCCCAGTCTCCAACCTCTGCTCCCTGCAAGAATCCTTCTGCACCCAAGTCTCCAAGTTCTGCTCTCTGAAAGAGTCCTTCTGCACCTAAGTCTGAAAACTCTGCTCTCTGCAACAATCATTCTGCAACCAAGTCTTCAAACTCTGCTCTCTGTAACAGTATTTCTGCACCTCAGTCTCCAAACTCTGCTCTATGTAACAGACCTTCTGCACCCTAGTGTCCAGCATCTGCTCTCTGCAATGATCCTTCTTCTTCCCAGGCTCCAACCTCTGCTCTCTGCAATGGAGCTTCTGCACCCTAGTCTACAACTTATTCTCTCTGCAACGATCTTTCTGCACCTCAGTTTCTAACCTCTTGTCACGACCCCCTTGCCTGCAAGGAAGACGCAACTCAGGAATCTTCTTTCAGCAGTTTATTCAGGCCCTTGATATTCTTCTAATGATTCTTCTACTACCCGGAATAATAATTGGATGCCCCTCCCAGCCTTAATAAAGCACCTCGAACCCCAATGCAAAGCTGCCACGTGTACCCTTCTCACAGGGTGCTAGAAAATGACACGCCAACTTTCTCTGATAAGGAGCTGGGAACACGCCAACTCTCTTTGATATGGAGTTGTCCTTCACAGACCACAACGGAGCCAGCGCCATCATGTAATGGCGACCACAGTCCGCAGGAACGGCTCACCACAGCTCCCCCTTTTTGTTTCACTAAGACAATACAGGCGAGAGTAGAGGTCCTATCCCACTGTGCAAAAGTGGCTGCATAGTATGGGCCAGCCCCAGGGGGCGCCTTCCCCAGACCTGACACCATATCAGCGGACGCCTTTTTTCGTGGGGCGGGGCGGAGACACGTCAAACCCGCATGCAATAGGACATGCTCCCCTTGAGGTCCCTCTTCTCAATGGATCACTCAAGTGCAGTGCCTTGCCTCGCATCCTGTATCGTGACGATGGTGAGTAAGAGGGAATAGCTGAGGTTGAACTGTGGCCATGCAGAGGCACAACTGCAAACAAGTTGGCAGCACCCTGAAAGAAAGGCACGGACTTTAAAGTGATAGATAAAGACCAGTGTGGAAACCCTTCTGCGTGCAATGGCAATAAGACCCGCAGAGTGCAAGGGCTTTCCAGCACTAAGAGAAAGACAAAAGAAGGACATGTCGTACCCAGTACAATGTTATAATAACTTGGGGTGCAACGACCATGTCAAAGGCACTAGTGTAGAAACCCATCTGCGTGCAATGGTAGCAAGACCGGCAGAGTGCAAGGGCTTTCTGACACTAAGAGAATAACGAGGAAAGACATGTCAATCCCAGTGCAATGTTATAATAACTTGGGGTGCAATGACCATGTCAAAAGTTTAGTGCTTAAGATGCGCAAGCCAGACCTGTGGCGAGTTGCCAGTTTCTAAAGCAGCAAGAGCTTGTATGATCATAGCCTTATCTTGAGCACTACGAGCCTTAAGGCGACAGAGAAACCACAAACAGAGGAACATACCAAAACAACACAATGCACCAAAAATGCCTACTCCCACCCACTCTTTAAAAAAGGAAAAAGCAGAAGATATCCAATTGGTGAATTGACCCAGAGTCACGGGATCGACACGGGTACTATTCAAGACAGCTATCTGGGTTAGTTGAGACTGGATCATGTCTTCCGCTTCCATGGACCAATTTCCGGCCAGATATCCACCAATGATGTGGGAAGCATTCCTGGAATCATTAAATCTGACAGAGGTTATACATAAATGTGCGCGTTGGTCAATGCAGCCTAAAAGTACTAGGTCAGCCAATTCTTCTACCTGAGCTTGAAGAAAATCTATTCTTTGGTTGGTAGCTAAAATCCCCGACAAAATATGTTGATTAATCGCATTTTGCGATTCAAGTATAGTGCACGTTTGTTGAACAACTTGATTAATAGTGGCAGCAGTTTGTACTTGACTGGCCATGGCTACTCCGGCCGTAACTGCTGCAGCAGCAGATGCCGCCACGGCTGTCACTATAGCTGCTGTGATTTGAAAATCTCTGCGGACTCTAAGTAGCTCTACAATAGGAAATTTATCTGGATCCGCAGTGACTGGGATTGGGACAAAAGTTGGAATTTTCATAATCACTGCTACAGTCCAAGAATCATTCCAACACTCAGATAAGAAACAGGTAGTATGAGAACAATCCAGCATCCCCGATGAGGTGTCATTAGCTAAAAGGAACAGGAACGGGGATTGGATACAGACCATTGCAGGAGGCAATGTGGCATAATGTAACAGAGAGTTGAACGAAACAGATGTAAGCCTATTACCTCTTTCACTCTCCTTAGTAGTGCCAGAAACATTAGCCAGCCAACTTTTGGCTCCTAGTAATTGAGACAAGGCAGAAATATCGGCTGAAGCCCCCTTCTCATTGGAAATTAGCCATTGAAACCAGGACCAACCTGTTCCTGTAGAGGAGTTGGCATTGTTGTTAAAGTTATAAACATATCTCTTCAGAGGGGGGGAAAAGGAGAAACCTTTAGCAACTTGATGTTTCTCCCAAGAATGATCCTGACAAGGCGTAAATGTCGGGGGAAAACCAAAATTAGGGGTACAGTAGGGAGAGGCCTTGAAATGAGTGGCATTACAAGTACTATTAGAAGAAGGAGGCATTGGGATTAGTACCTCGGAGATAATAGCTAAAGTAGTTATGTTTAAAACAGAGCTAGTTGCGGGGGTCCCTGATCCTGATTGCTTCCCTGAAACTACTTGGCTCAATACAGCACTGAGAATACTCCCTGAGACTCGACTGGACCGCAATGGGTCCTCCCAGTTAGTCAAATTTTTGGTCTTAAGGCTAATACAATTAGTGTTCCCAAGACTGAAACAAAAAACTCCTGTGAGATTAACTTGAGACTGGTTAAAAATATTTTCCATGTCCCCTCTAGGAGAGGTACAAGGAGCAGATATCTCACATGAGGTAGAAAAAAGAGTGGGGAGGACACTAGAATTACTATGAACTGGCATTGGCATTGGCCATGCCCGTGCCACTGCCCACCACTGCATTGGTGCCATCTGTACCGTTGCCACCAGCATCAGAGCCAGAGCACTCATCAGAATGAAGCTCCTCATCATGGGACTGTTGTGGCACCTCCTGCTGCTGGTTAGTAGATCTCGAGACTCTTCTTGTCAGGCGTTCAGGGATCCACAGCGGCTCCGTGCGATCCTGGGGAAAAACACATACAGATCCTCGTGCCCATGTCAGCACGGGGTCAGGGCCGTTCCATTGGCCCGTAAGAACATCCTTCCACTTAACATAGCCAGTCACAGAGGGCTGAGGGGACACATGTCTATCGGCCGCAGAGCGGCCATGAATATCCAAATTCAAAAAATTAATGGTAAAAAGAGCTAAGGACAGGCGTTCTTTAGGAGTGTGGTCAACTCCTATTCCCCCTTTTTGTTTTTCTAAGGTTTCTTTTAAGGTGCGGTGGGCACGTTCAACAATGCCTTGCCCTTGAGGATTGTAAGGCAACCCATGAGCAAGTTGTACTCCCATAGTAGAACAAAAAGATGTAAACTGTCTGCCAGTATAAGCAGGTCCATTATCAGTCTTAAGGGATGCAGGTGCACCCCATGCTGCCATGCCTCTAAGCAATGAGTAATAACATTACGTGCCTTTTCTCCCGATAAAGCAGAAGCATGAATAATTCCAGAGTATGTGTCAATAGAAACATGTACATATTTGAGGTTACCAAAGTCAGGCACGTGAGTTACGTCCATTTGCCAGACGACCAATGGCTTCAATCCTCGTGGGTTTACACCATAAGTAGGAGGATGAAGAAATGTGACACAATGGGGACATTGTAATACTATCTGACGAGCATCTGCTCTGGAGATGGAAAAACGTCTGCGCAGTGTCATAGCATTGACATGAAAGTTGTGATGAAACAATTTAGCTCCTTCTAAGGAGGAGGCCAAGCATACCAACTGGCTTCTAGTTGCCGAGTCAGCACAGGCATTACCCTGTGATAACGGGCCAGGAAGAGAGGTGTGAGCCCGAATGTGCATTGGATAGAAAGGGGCAGTACGGCTACGGATAAGCTGTTGAAGCTGATTAAAGTAAGCAGACACAGCATGGGTGTCACTAATAGCTCCTACAGCCTCCAGAATTTTGAGCGCCTGCACCACATAGATGGAGTCCGAAATGAGATTGAAAGGAAAAGAACACTGTTTAAAAACTTCAATGACAATTTGCAGTTCTACCCATTGTGGATTTCCAGGAGCAAATTGATGCTGGACAGGGGGAGAGTCATTAATTACATAAGCTCCCATTCCAGACTTAGAGCCATCAGTAAAAATATTAACAGCCCCTGGAATTGGAGTGGGTGAAGTTACTTTAGGGAAAATGATAGGATGCTCTTTAACAAAATGGAGTAATGGATGAGAAGGGTAATGATTATCAATATGCCCTTGAAACGAGCAACATAGAATAGCCCAGTTGTCTAGAGTAGCACACAAAACATTAAGTTGAACTTTAGAATAGGGTATGATAAGAGAAGAAGGTGCTTGTCCAAAAAATTGAATGCTCTGTTGAATCCCTCTAAGTGCTAACGCTGCAACAGCATCAGGATAGTATTCTAAAGATTTTCCTGGGGATACATGTGGGTGGATCCATAGTAAAGGCCCATCTTGCCACAGTACTCCAGTAGGCTGCCGCATAGTGGCAAGCACACATAACTGGAAAGGTTTATCACTCTGGAGCCTGCATAGAGTAGCATGTTGTATAGCTTCTTCTACTTTTATAAGGGCCGCTCTGGCCTCTTTAGTGAGGGTACGAGGGGAAGTAAGATCTGGATCACCCTTAAGAATAGCATACAAAGGCTGGAGCACGATATTAGGAATATGTAAATAACCTCTTATCCCATTAATATCTCCCAACAGTTTTTGAAAATCATTTAAAGTTTGGAGATCTTGAGTTCTTATAGTAACTTTTTGTGGTTTTAATATGTCATATCCAATCGTCGCTCCCAAATACTGAATAGAATCCCCTGTTTGAACCTTCTCAGGTGCAATATGTAATCCATACTGAGCTAACAACTTTACCAAGTCTTTATAGGCCTCATAAACTGACTGTTGTAATTTGGCTGCCAATAATACATCATCCATATAATGAATAATCTTAATGGAAGGATATTGTTGTCGGAGAGGTGCGAGTGCCTTCCCTACATACATCTGGCAAATCGTAGGACTGTTAGACATTCCCTGTGGTAAAACAACCCACTCAAACCTTTGATCTGGTTCCTCGTGATTACACCAGGGAAGGGTGAAGGCAAAATGCTGTGAGTCTTTAGGATGCAAAGGAATAGAAAAGAAACAGTCTTTAATGTCAATAGCAATGATATGCCAGCCCTGAGGAACAGAGGAAAGCAGCAGCAGCCTGAAACACCCCCGCCATACGGAGGCGGATCGGGAGGCTGTCTGTTCTTGAGCCCTTGCTTATCTCTATTCCCTGTACCTAAACTCCCTAGCTGCCGGGACAGCGTTCTTATCTCCTCCTCCTCAGCGTCTTCTGCCTCTGACCCACTTTCGCATGGGGGCGTGCGCAGCACACTGAGATCTGGATACAGTCTCCTCCCGTTCTCCACGCCCCGCACACTCCCCTCTTCCTGAGACACTTCACTCTCTGTTGTTTCTGATTTTTCCTCATGCAATTGTTCTAAAACCTCCTGCCCTTTAACAAGCGCTTCTTGGCATCGGCCATCCGTAAGACAACTACGGACCATCTTCCAGAGGGGTATCACCCCGCCCTCTAGCATGCCCTGCTCACGAGCAAAGTCAAGGAGCTGGGAACACGCCAACTCTCTTTGATATGGAGTTGTCCTTCACAGACCACAACGGAGCCAGCGCCATCATGTAATGGCGACCACAGTCTGCAGGAACGGCTCACCACAACCTCTACTATATGTAACAGTTATTCTGCACCCTAGTCTCCAACCTCTGCTCTCTGTTAGATTCTTCTGCACCTCAGTCTCTAACCTCTGCTCTCTGTAACAGTTCATATGCACCCCAGTATTCAACTCTGCACTCTGTAACAATCTTAGGCACCTAAATCTCCAACTTCACCTCTCTGCATCGGTAATTCTGCACCCAGTCTCCAAACTCTGTTCTCTGCAACAGTCCTTCTGCACCACAGTCTGCAAAGTCTGCTTTCTGTATCAGTTCTTCTGTACCCCAGTTTCCAACCTCTGCTCTCTGTAACAGTCCTTCTGCACCTCAGTCTACAACCTCTGCTCTCTGTAACAGTCCTTCTGCACCCTAGTCTTTAACCTCTACTCTCTGCAACATTTCTTCTGCACCCCAGTCTCCAACCTGTGCTCTCTGTAATTGTTCTTCTGCACCCCAGTCTCCAACATCTGCTCTCTGTAAGTATCGTTCTCCACCATAGTCTCCAAAATCTGCTCTCCTCATCGATCATTCCGCACCTCAGTCTCCAACCTCTGCTCTCTGCAACGATTCTTCTGCACCCCAGTCTTCACGCACTGGTCTTGGTAACAGTCCATATGCAGCTCACTCTCCCACCTATGCTCTATGTAAGATACTTCTGCACACCAGTCTAAAATATCTGCTCTCTGCAATGATCCTTAGAACTCCAGTCTCCAACCTCTGCTCCCTGTAACAGTCCTTCTGTAAAGCAGTCTGCAAACTCTGCTCTTGTAACGGTCCTTCTGCACCCCAGTCTCCACCTCTGCTCTCTGTAACAGGCCTTCAGCACCCCAGTCTCCAACCTCTGCTCTCTGTAACAGGCCTTTTTCCCCCAGTCTCAAGCTCTTCTCCCTGAAACGATCATTCTGCACCTCAGTCTCCAACCTCTGCTCTCTGCAACAGTCCTTCTGCACCTCAGTCTCCAAACTCTGTTCTCTGTAAGATCCTTCTAACCCCAGTCTACAAACTCTGCTCTCTGTAACAGTTTTTCTGCACCCCAGTATCCAACCTCTGCTTTCTGTAACAAACCTTCTGCACCGCAGTCTCCAACCTCTGCTCTCTGTAACAGTCCTTCTGCACCTCAGTCTCCAACCTCTGCTCTCTGTAACAGTCTATCTGCACCCCAGTCTCAAATCTATGCTCTCTGCAACATTTCTTCTGCACCCCAGTATCCAACCTATGCTCTCTGTAACTGTTCTTCTGCACCCCAGTCTCCATCCTCTGCTGTCTGTAACATAATTCTGCACCACAGTCTTCAAACTCTGCTCTCTGTAACAGTCCTTCTGCACCTCAGTCTCTAACCTCGGCTCTCTGTAAAAATCTTTCTGCAACTCATTCTCCAACCTCTGCTCTCTGTAACAGTCCTTCTGCACCTCAGTATCCAACCTCTGCTCTCTTTAATGATCCTTCTGCACCTCAGTCTTCAACAATGCTCTCTATAACAGGCCTTCTGCACTGCAGTCTCCAACCTCTGCTCTCTGTAACAGTTCTTCTGCACCCCAGTATTCAAGCTCTACTCTCTGTTACAGTCCTGCTGCACCCGAATCAAACCTCTGCACTCTGTTACAATCCTTCTGAACTCTGCTCTCTTTAACAGTTGTTCTGAACCAGAATCTCCAAACTCTGTTCTCTGTAACACTTCTTATGCAACCCAGTCTCCATCCTCTGCTCTCTGTAAGAATCCTTCTGCACCCCAGTCTCCAAACTCTGCTCTCTGTAAAAGTCCTCTGCACCTCAGTCTCCAAACTCTGTTCTCTGTAATGATCCTTATGCACCTCAGTCTCCAACCTCTGCTCTCTGTAACAGTCCTTCTGCACCCCAGTCTCCAACATCTCCTTCTGCAATGGTCCTTCTGCACCCCAGTCTCCAAACTCTGCTCTCTGTAACAGTCCTTCTGTACTGCAGTCTCCAAACTCTTCTCTCTGTAACGGTCCTTCTGCACCCCAAATGCCAACCTCTTCTTTCTGTAAAAGTCCTTCTGCCCTCAGACTACAACTCATGCTCTCTGTAACAGTTCTTCTGCACCTCAGTCTGAAGCCTCTGCTCTCTGCATCAATCCTTCTGTACCCCAGTCTCCGAAATGTGCTATGTGCAACAGTCCTTCTGCACCCTAGTCTCAGACCTCTGCTCTCTGCAAAAACATTCTGCACTCCAGTTTTCTAAAACTCTGCTCTCTGTAAAATGCCTTCTGCACTCCAGTCTCCAACCTCTTCTCTCTGCAAAAATTTTCTGCACCTCAGTTTCCAAACTCTTCTCTCTGCAACAGTCTTACTGCACCCTAGTCTCCAACCTATGCTCTATGTATGATTCTTCTTTGCCTCAGTCTCCAACCCCTGCTCTCTGTAACAGTCAATATGCACCCCAGTATCCAACCTCTGCTCTCTGTAACAATCTTCTGCACCTAAATCTCCAACCTTCAGCTCTCTTCATCGGTGCTTCTGCACCCCAGTCTCCAAAATCTTTTCTCTGCTACAGTCCTTCTGCACCCCAGTCTCCAACCTCTGCTTTTTGTATCAGTTCTTCTGTACCCCAGTCTCCAACCTCTGCTCTCTGTAACAGTCCTTCTGCACCTCAGTCTACAACCTCTGCTCTCTGTAACAGTCCTTCTGCACCCTAGTATCCAACCTCTTCTCTCTGCAACATTTCTTCTGCACCCCAGTCTCCAACCTGTGCTCTCTGTAAGTGTCCTTCTGCACCCCCAGTATCCAATATCTGCTCTCTGTAAGTATTGTTCTCCACCACAGTCTCCATTCTCTGCTCTTCTCAACGATCATTCTGTACCTCATTCTCAAAACTCTGCTGTCTGCAAAGATACTTCTGCACCCCACTCTTCAACCTCTTCTTTTCTTAACAGTCCTTATGCAGCTCAGCCTCCAACCTATGCCTCTCTCTAAGATCCTTCTGCACACCAGTGTACAACATTTCTCTCTGAAACGATTCTTTAGAACCCCAATCTCCAAACTCTAATCCCTGTAACAGTCCTTCTGTACAGCAGTCTTCAAACTCTGCTCTCTGTAAAGGTCCTTCTACAACCCAGTCTCCAAACTACTTTCCGTATTAGTTCTTCTGCACGCCAGTCTCCAAACTCTGCTCTCTGTAACAGTTCTTCTGCACCTCAGTCTCCAAACTCTGCAACAGAACCTCTGCATCCCAGCCTCCACCCTCTGCTCTCGGTAACAGTTCTTCTGCACACCAAACTCCAAACTCTGCTCTCTGTAACACTCCTTCTGCACTCCAGTTTCACCCTCTGATCTCTGTAACAATTCGTCTGGACATCAGTCTTCAACCTCTGCTCCCTGTAACAGTCCTTCTGTACAGCAGTCTCCAAACTCTGCTCTCTGTAAAGGTCCTTCTACAACACAGTCTCCAAACTCTGCTTTCTGTAACAGGCCTTATGCACCCAGTGTTATAACTCTGCTCTGTTCAACAGGCCTTCTGCACCCAAGTCTTCAACCTCTGCTGTCTGCAATGATCCTTCTGCACCCCAGTCTCCATACTCTGCTCTCTGTAACAGTCCTTCTTCACACCAGGATCGAACATCTGCTCTCTGCAATAGTCCTTCTGCACCTCAGACTGAAAACGCTGCTCTCTGCAACATCCTTCTGCATCCCAGTCTTAAACCTCTGCTCTTGTAACAATCCTTATGCACCTCTGTCTGCAAAATGCTCTCTGTAAGATCCTTCTGCAACCCAGTCTCCAAACTGTGCTATCTGTAACAGTCCTTCTGCACCCCAGTCTCCAACCTCTGCTCTCTGCCACAGTCCTTCTGCACCCCAGTCTCCAACCTCTACTCTCTGTAAGATCCTTCTGCACCACAGTCTTCAACCCCTGCTCTCTGTAACAGTCCTTCTGCACCCCTGTGTCGAACCTCTGCTATCTTCAATAGTCCTCCTGCAACCCAGTCTCCAAACTCTACTCTCTGTAAAATTCTTTTGCACCGCAGTCTCCAAACTCTGTTCTCTGCAACAGTCCTTCTGCACCCCGGTCTCAAACCTGTGCTCTTTGTAACAGTCCTTATGTACTGCAGTCTCCAACCTCTGCTCTCTGTAACGATCCTTCTGCAACCCAGTCTTCAACCTCTGCTCTTTGCAACAGTCCTTCTGCACCCCAATCACTAACCTATGCTCTCTGCAACATTTCTTCTACACACAGGTATCCAAACTGTGCTCCCTGTAACTGTCTTTCTGACCCCAGGCTCTAACCTCTGCTCTCTGTAAAGATCCTTCTGCACCTCAGTCTCCAACCTCTGCTCTCTGCAACAAACCTTCTGCACCTCAGTTTCCAAACTCTGCTCTCTGCAATGATCCTTCCGCACCCCAGTCTCCAAAATCTGCTCTCTGTAACAGTCCTTCTGCACCTCAGTCTCCAACCTCTGCTCTCTGTACCAATCCTTCTGTATCTCAGTCTCCAACCTCTCCTCTCTATAACAGTCCTTCTGCAACTCATTCTCCAACATCTGCTCTCTGTAACAGGCCTTCTGCACCCCAGTCTCCAGACGCTGCTCTCTGTAACAGTTCTTCTGCACCCCAGTCTCGATCCTCTACTCTCTGTAACAGTCCTTCTGCACCAGAGTCTCCAAACTCTGCTCTCTGTAACAATCCTTCTGCACCCCAGTCTCCAAACTCGCCTCTCTGTACAGTTCTTCTGCACCACTATCTCCAAGCTCTGCTCTCTGTAACACTCCTTTTTCACCCCAGTCTACATCCTCTGTTCTCTGTAAGAATCCATATGCACCCCAGTCTCCAACCGCTGCTCTCTGTAAAAGTTCTTCTGTACCTCAGTCTCCAACCTCTGCTCTTTGTAATGGAACTTCTGCAACCCAGTATCAAACATCTGCTCTCTGCAATGATCCTTCTTCTACCCATACTCCAAACTCTTCTCTCTCTAACAGTCCTTCTGTCCCGCAGTTTACAAACTCTGCTCTCCGGAACGGTCCTTCTGCACCCCAGTCTCCAAACTCTGCTTTCTGTATCAGTCCTTCTGAAGCCCAGTCTCAAACCTCTGCTCTCTGTATCTATCCTTCTGCACTTCAGTCTCCAACCTGTGCTCTCTGTAACATTCCATCTGCATCCCAGTCTCCAACCTCTGTAACAGTTTTTCTATACCGCAGTCTCGAAACTCTGGTCTCTGTAACGGTCCTTCTGCACCACTATTTCCAACCATTGCTCTCTGTAACAGTCCATATGCACCTCAGTCTCCAACCTCTGCTCTCTTTAAGATCCTTCAGCAACCAAGTCTAAAAACTCTGCTCTCTGTAGCAGGCCTTCTGCACCCCAGTCTCCAACCTCTTCTCTCTGCAACGATCCTTCTGAACCCTAGGCTCCAACTCTGCTCTCTGCAGTGATGCTACTGCACCCCAATCTCAAACCTCTGATCTCTGCAAACAGTCCTTCTGCACCTCAGTCTCCAAATTCTTCTCTCTGTAGGAATCTTTCTGCACCCCTGTATCCAACCACTGCTCTCTGTAACAGTCCTTCTGCACATGAGACTCCAACCTCTGCTCTATGTAACAGGACTTCCGCACCTCATTCTGCAACCTCTGCTCTGTAAAACAGTCCTCCTGCACCCCAGTCTCCAACCTCTGCTCCCTACAACAGTCCTTCTGCACCCTTGTTCTTAACATCTACTTTTTACAACAGTTCTTCTGTACCTCAGTCTGAAACTCTGCTCTCTGCAATGACCCTTCTGGCACCTCAGTCTCCTACTTCTGCTCTTTGTAAGATCCTTGTGATACCCATTCTTTAAACTCTGCACTCTGTAACAGTCCTTCTGCACAAGAGTCTCCAACCTCTGCTCTCTGTAACAGGACTTCTGCAACCCAGTCTTCAACCTCTGCTCTCTGTAACAGGTCTTCTGCACCCCAGTCTCCAACCTCTTCTCTCTGCAACTATTCATCTCCACCCCAGTCTCCAACATCTGCTCTCTGCCAAAGTCCTTTGCACCCCAGTCTCCAAAATCTGCTCTCTGTAAGATTCAAGTGAACCACAGTCTCCAGCCTCTGCTTTCTGTAAGAGTCTTTCTGCACCCCAGTCTTCAAACTCTACACACTGTAACAGTTCTTCTGCACCTCAGTCTCCAACCCTCTGCTCTGTGTAACAGTCCTTCTGCACCCCAGTCTCTAAAATCTATTCTCTGCAAGAGTCCTTTTGCACCTAGTCTAAAACATCTTCTCTCTGCCACAGTCTTTCTGCACCACAGTCTCCAAACTCTGCTCTCTGCAATGATCCTTCTGGACCTCTGTCTCCAACTTCTGCTCTCTGCAACAGTCCTTCTGCACCACAGTCTCCAACGTCTCTATCTGAAAGATCCTTCATCACTCCATTTTCCAAACTCTGTTCTCTGTAACATTCCTCTTCCACCCCAGTCTCAAAGCTCTGTCCTCTGCAACAGTCCTTCTGCTTCCCAGTCTCCGAGATCTGCTCTCTGTAACAGTCCTTCTGTACCGCAGTCTCAAACCTCTGCTCTCCATAACGGTCTTTCTACACACCAGTCTCCAAACTCTGCTTTCTGTATCAGTCTGTATGAACCCCAGTCTCCAACTTCTGTTCTCTATCGATCCTTTCTGCACCTCAGTCTCCAGCCTGTGCTCTATGTAAGAGTCGTTCTGCACCCAGTCTCCAACCTATGCTCTCGGTAACAGTCCTATACCGCAGTATAAAACCTCTGCTCTCTGTAACGGTCCTTTTGCACCTGAGTCTCCAAACTCTGCTCTCTGAAAAAGTCCTTCTACACCTCAGTCTCCAACCTCTGCTCTCTGTAACAGTCCTTCTGCACCTCAGTCTGAAACCTCTGGTCTGTGCACGATCCTTCTGAACCCCAGTCTCTAATATCTGCTCTCTGTAACAGTCCTTCTGTACTGCAGTCCCCAAACTCTGCTCTCTGTAAGATACTTCAGCAAACCAGTCTCCAAATACTGCTTTCTGTATCAGTCCTTCTAAACCACAGTCTCCATCCTCTGCTCTCTGTATCTATCCTTCTGCACCTGAGTCTCCAAACTGTGCTTTCGGTAACAGTCCTTCTGCACCCAAGTCTCCCACCTCTGCTCTCTTTAACAGTCCTTCTATACCGAAGTCTCCAACTCTGGTCTCTGTAACGGTCCTTCTGCACCCCAATTTTCAACCTCTGCTTTCTGTAACAGTTCTTCGGCACCTCAGTCGCCAAACTCTGCTCTTCGTAACAGTCCTTCTACAACTCAGTCTCCAACCTCTGCTCTCTGTAATAGTACTTCTACACATGAGTCTGAGACCTCGCTATCCATGATCCTTCTGAACCCCAGTCTCCAACCTCTTCTCTCTGCAACGATTCTTCTCCACCCCAGTCTCTAACATCTGCTCTCTGCTACAGTCCTTTTGCACCCTAGTTTCCAAACTCTGCTCTCTATAAGATCCATCTGAACCCCAGTCTCCAACCTCTGCTCTCTGTAACAGTCCTTCTGCACCTAAGTCTGAAACCTCTGGTTTCTACACGATCCTTATGAACCCCAGTCTCCAATATTTGCTCTCTGTAACAGTCCTTCTGTACTGCAGTCACCAAACTCTGCTCTCTGTAAGATCCTTCAGCAACCCAGTCTCCAAATACTGCTTTCTGTATCATTCCTTCTAAACCACAATCTCTAAACTCTGCTCTCTGTATCTATCCTTCTGCACCTCAGTCTCAAAACTGTGCTTTCTGTAACAGTCCTTCTGCACACCAGTCTCCTAATTCTGCTTTCTGTATCTGTCTTTCTGCACCTCAGTCTCCAACCTCTGCTCTTTGTAACAGTCCATCTGCACCCCAGTCTCTAAAATATGCTCTCTGCAACAGTCCTTCTGCACCCGAGTCATCAACATCTGCTCTCTTCAAGAGTTCTTCTGCACCCCAGTCTTTAAACTCTGCTCTCTGGAACGATCCTTCTGGACCCCAGTCTCCAACGTTTGCTCTCTGGAACAATCCTTGTGCACCATAGTCTCCAACCTCTGCTATGTGTAAGATCCTTGTGCACTCCAGTTTCCAAACTCTGCTCTCTGTAACATTTCTTCTTCACCACAGTCTCCAACCTCTGTCCTCTGCAACAGTCCTTCTGCTCCCCAGTCTTCGAGCTCTGCTCTCTCTAACAGTCATTCTGTACCGCAGTCTCCAAACTCTTCTCTCTGTAACGGTCCTTCTACACCCCAATTTCCAACCTCCGCTTTCTGTAACAGTCCTTCTGCACTTAAGTCTCCAAACTCTGCTCTCTGTAAAAGTCCTTCTACACCTCAGTGTCCAACCTCTTCTCTCTGTAACAGTACTTCTGCAAACCAGTCTCCAAACCCTGCTCTGTGTATCTGTCTTTCTGCACCTCAGTCTCCAATCTCTGCTCTCTGTAACAGTCCATCTGCACCCCAGTCTCTAAAATCTGCTCTCTGAAACAGTCCTTCTGCACCCCAGTCTCTAACATCTGCTCTCTTCAACAGTCCTTCTGCACCCAAGTCTCCAAACTCTCCTCTCTGCAATGATCCTTCTGGACCCCAGTCTCCAATGTCTGCTCTCTGTAACAGTCTTTGTGCTCCAAAGTCTACAACCTCTGCTAGGTGTAAGATCCTTCTGCACTCCAGTTTCCAAACTCTGCTCTCTGTAACATTCTTTCTCCAGCACAGTCTCCAACCTCTATCTTCTGCAACAGTCCTTCTGCTCCCCAGTCTCCAAGATTTGCTCTCTGTAACAGTCATTCTGTACCACAGACTCCAAACTCTTCTCTCTGTAACGGTCCTTCTACACCCTAATTTCCAAATTCTGCTTTCTGTAACAGTCCTTCTGCACCTCAGTCTCCAAACTCTGCGCTCTGTAACAGTCTTTCTGCACCCCAGTCTCCAACCTCTGCTCTCGGTAACAGTCCTATACCGAAGTCTCCAACCTCTGCTCTCTTTAACGGTCATTCTGCACCCCAATTTCCAAACTCTGATTCCTGTAACAGTCCTTCTGCACCTGAGGCTCCAAGCTGTGCTCTCTGTAACAGTCCTTAAACACCTCAGTCTCCAACCTCTTCTCTCTGTAACAGTCCATCTGCACCTCAGTCTCAAAAATATGCTCTCTGTAAGATCCTTGACTAACCCAGTCTCCAAACTCTGCTGTTTTTCACAGTCTTTCTGCACCCCAGTCTCCAACCTCTCCTCTTTGTAACAGGCCTTCTGCACACCCGTCTCCAAACTCTGCTCTCTATAGCAGGCCTTCTGTACCCCAGTCTCCAACCTCTGCTCTCTGGAACGATCCTTCTGCACCCCAGTCTCCAACCTGAGCTCTCTGCAATGATCCTACTGCACCCAAGTCTCCAAAGTCTGATCTCTACAACAGTCCTTCTGCACCTCATTCTCCAAACCCTACTCTCTGTAGGATCCTTCTCAAACCCAGTCTCCAAACTCTGGTCTCTATAAAAGTCCTTCAGCAACTTAGTCTTATACCTCTTCTCTCTGTAAGACACATCTGCAACCTATGCACTCTGTAGGATCCTTCTGAAACCCAGTCACAAAACTCTGATCTCTGTAACAGTCATTTGCAAACAAGGCTCAAAACTCTGCTCTCTGTAACAGGCCTTCTGCAAGCCAGTTTTCAACCTCTGCTCTCTGTAGCCATCCTTCTGCAACCCAGTCTCCAACATCTGCTCTCTGCAACAATCCTTCTGCACCTCAGTCTCCAAACTCTGCTCTATGTAAGATCCTTCTGCAACAGTGTCTTTAAAATCTACTCCCTGTAACACTCTTTCTGCACCTCAGTCTCCAACCTCTGCTCTCTGTAACAGTCCTTTTACATCTCAGTCTGAAACCTTTGCCCTCTGCATGATCCTTTTGATCCCAATCTTCAACCACTGCTCTCTGTAACCGTGCTTCTGCACCTCAGTCTCCAAACTCTGCTCTATGGAAGATCTTTCTGCCACCCAGTCTCCTAACTCTGCTCTCTATAACAGTCCTTTTGAACCCAATTCTTCAAACTCTTCTCTCTTTAACAGGCCTTCTGCATCCCAGTCTCAAAACTCTTCTCTCTGCAACGATCATTCTACACCGCTGTCTCCAACCTCTGCTATCTGCAACAGTCCTTCTGCACCCTAGTCTCCAACCAATACTCTCTGTAAGATCCTTCTGCACCCCAGTTTCCAACCTCTACTCTATGTAACAGTAATTCTGAAAACCAGTCTCCAAAATCTGCTCTTTGTAACAGTCCTTCTGCACACCAGTCTCCAACCTCTGTTTTCTGAAACAGTGTTTCTGCACCGCAGTCTGCAAACTCTGCTCTCTGTAACAGTACTGCTGTACCGCAGTCTTCAAACTCTGCTGTCGGTATCAGTCCTTCTTCACGTCAGTCTCCAACCTCTGCTCTCTATAACAGTCCTTCTGCACCTCATCTCCAACCTCTGCTCTCTGCAAAGGTCCTTCTGCACCCCAGTCTCCAAAATCTGTTCTCTGTAACAATCCTTCTGCACCACAGTCTCCATACTCTGCTCACTATAACAGTCCTTCTGCACCTTAGTCTGCAACCACTGCTCTCTGCAATAGTCCTCCTGCACCCCAGTCTCCAACCTCTGCTCTCTGCAATAGTAATTCTGCACCCCAGTCTCCAACGTTCGCTCTCTACATCAGTCCTCCTCCACCCAAGTCTCTAACCTCTGCTCTTTTCAACAGTCCTTCTGTACCCCATTCTCCAACCTCTGCTTTGTGTATCAGTCCTTCTGCACCCAAGTCTCCAAACTCTGCTCTCTGTAACAGCCCTTCTGCACCCTAGTCTCCAAACTCTGCTCTCTGCAACAGTCCTTCTGCAACCCAGTCTCCGAACACTGCACTCTGCAACATTCCTTCTCCACCCCAGTCTCCAAACTCTGCTCTCTGTAAGGGTCCTTCTGCACCCCATTCTCCAACCTCTGCTTTATGTATCAGTCCTTCTGCACCACAGTCTCCAAACTCTGCTCTCTGTATCAGTGCTTCTGCACCTCACTCTGCCACATCTGCTCTCTGCAAGAGTCCTTCTGCACCCCAGTCTTAAACCTCTGCTCGCTACAACAGTCTTTCTGCACCCCAGTCTCCCAAATCTGCTCTCTACAACAGTCCTTTACCACCCCATTCTCCAACTATTTATCTCTGTAACCGTCCATCTGTACTGCAGTCTCCAACCTCTGCTCTCTGAAACGGTTCTTCTTCACCCCAGTTTCCAAAATCTGCTTTCTGTATCAGTTCTTCCGCAACCCGTATCTAAACTCTGCTCTCTGTAACAGTCCTTCTGAACCTCAGACTTTAATCTCTGCTCTCTGCAACAGTCCTACTGCGCCTCAATCGCCAACCTCTGCTCTCTGCAACAGTGCTTCTGCACCTCAGTGTCCAAACTCTGCTCTCTGTATAATCCTTCTAAAACCCAGTCTCCAACCTCTGCTATTTGCAATGGTTTTTCTGCACCCCAGTCTCCAAACTCTGTTCTCTACAACAATTATTCTGCCCTCCAGTCTCCAACCTCGGCTCTCTGTAACAGTTCTTCTGTACCACAGTCTCCAATCTCTGTTCTCTGTAAGGGTCCTTCTGCACCCCAGTCTTCAACCATGGTTTCAGTATCCGTCCATCATCACCACATTCTCCAAACTCTGCTCTCTGTAACAGTCCTTTTGCACCTCAGTCTGCAACCTCTTCTCTCTGCAATACTCCTTCTGCAAACCAGTCTAAAATCTCTGCTCTCTGCAACAGTCCTTCTGCACCCCAGTCTCTAACATCTTCTCTCTGCAACAGTCATTCCCCACCTCAGTCTCCAACCTCTGCTCTCTGCAACAGTTTTTTTGCACCCCAATCATCAAGCTCTGCTTTCTGTATCAGTCCTTCTGCACTCCAGTCTCCAACTTCTGCTCTCTATAACACTCCTTATGCACCTCAGAATCCAACCTGTACTCTCTGCAGCAGTACTTCTCCAACCCAGTCTAAAACCTCTGTTCTCTGTAACCGGGCATCTGCACCCCAGTCTCCAACCTCTGCTCTCTGAAACAGTCCTTCTGCACCTCAATCTGAAAACTCTGCTCTCAGCAACGATTCTTCTGCACCTCAGTCTCCAAGAACTGCTCTCTGTAACAGGCCTTTTGCACCCCAGTCTTCAACCTCTGCTCTCCACAACAGTCGTTCTGCACCGCAGTCTCCAACCTATGATATCTGTAAGATCTTTCTGAACACCTGTCTCCAACCTATGCTCTCTGTAACAGTTCTTCTGTACCGAAGTCTCCAAACTCTGGTCTCTGTAAGGGTTCTTCTGTACTTCAGTCTGCAACCTCTGTTCTCTGAAACACTCCTTCTGCACCCCATTCTCCAAACTTTGCTCTCTGCAACAGTTTTTCGGCACATCAGTCTCCAAAATGTTCTCTCTGTAAATGTCCTACTGCACACCCGTCTTCAACTTCTGCTCTCTGTAAAAGTTCTACTGCATTAAAGTCTCCAAAATCTGCTCTCTTTAAGGATCCTTCTACACCCCAGTCTCCAAACTCTGCTCTCTGCAACGATCCTTCTGCACCCCAGTCTCCAACGTCTGCTCTCTGTAAAAGTCCTTCTGCACCCCAGTCTCCAACCTCTGGTCTCTCTAACCGTTCTTCTGCACCTCAGTCTCCAACCTCTGCTCTATGCAACAGTCTTTCTGCACCCAAGTCTCCAACATCTGCTCTCTGCAACAGTCCTTCTACACCCCAGTCTACAACTTCTGCTCTCTGCAACAGTCCTTCTACACCCCAGTTTTTATACTTTGCTCGCCCAAACAATTTTCCTGCAACCCAGTTCCAACCTCTGTTCTCCACAAAAGTTCTTCTGCACCCCAGTCTCCAACCTCTGCTCTCTGTAACAGTCCTTCTGGACCGCAGTCTCCAACCTCTGTTCTCTGTAAGGGTCTTTATGCACCCCAGAATCCAACCTCTGCTTTCTGTATCAGTCGTTTTCTACCAAAGTCTCGAAACTCTACCTGCAGTAACAGTCCTTCTTCAACTCAGTCTGCAACCTCTGCTCTCTGCAACAGTCCTTCTGCACCCCAGTCTCCAAAATCTGCTGTCTACAACAGTCTTTTTCCACCCCAGTCTCCAACCTCTGCTCTCTGTAACCGTCCTTCTGTACTTCAGTCTCTAACCTCTGCTCTCTGCTACCGTTTTCTGCACCTCAGTCTCCAAACTTTGCTTTCTGTATCAGTCCTTCTGCAACCCAGTCTCTAAACTCTGCTCTCTTAACAGTCCTTCTGCACCTCAGACTCCAACCTCTGCACTCTGCAACAGTCGTACTGTGCCCCAATCTCCAAACGCTGCTCTCTGCAACAGTCCTTCTGCACCTCAGTGTCCAAACTCTGCTCTCTGTGTAATCCTTATAAAACCCAGTCTCCAACCTCTGCTATCTGCAATGGTCCATCTGCACCCCACTCTCAAACCTCTGTTCTCTACAACAGTTATTCTGCACCCCAGTCTCCAACCTCTGCTCCCTGTAACAGTCCTCCTATACTGCAGTATAAAACATCTGTTTTCTGTAATGGTCCCTCTGCACCCAAGTCTCTAAAATGTGGTCTCTTGAAGAGTCCTTCTGCACCCCAGTCTCCAAACTCTGCTCTCTGCAACATTTCTTCTTCACCCCAGTTTCAAATCTGTGTTCTTTGTAACTGTCCTTCTGCACCCCTCTCTCCAACCTCTGCTCTGTGTAACAGTCCTTCTGTACTGCAGTCTCCAACCACTGCTCTCTTTAACTGTCCTCTTGCACCCCAGACTCTAAACTCTGCTTTCTGTATCATGCCTTCTGCACTCAAGTCTCCAACTTCTGCTCTCTGTCAAAGTCCTTAAGAACCTCAGTCTTCAAATTCTGCTCTCTGCAACAGTCCTTCTGCACCCCAATCTACAATCTCTGCTCTCTGCAACAGTCCTTCTACACCAAAGTCTCCAACCTCTGCTCTTCAACAGTCCTTCTGTACCTCTGTCTCCAAACTGTGCTCTCTGCATTGGTCTTTCTGCACCTCAGTCTCCAACCTCTACTCTCTGTAACAGTCTTTCTGCACCTGAGACTCCAACCTCTGCTGTCTGTAAGATTCTTCTGCAACCCAATTCCCAAACTCTGCTCTCTGTAACAGTCCTACTGCACCCTTCTCCAAATTCTGCAATCTGTAACAGGCGTTCTGCACCCCAGTCTACAATCTCTGCTCTCTGGAACGATTATTCTGCACCCAAGTCTCCAACCTCTTCTCTCTGCAACAGTATTTGTGCTCCCTAGTCTCGAACATCAACTGTCTGCAATAGTCCTTCTGCACCTCAGTCTGAATACTCTGCTCTCTGCAACGATCCTTCTGCACCCCAGTCTCCAAACTCTGTTCTATGTAACACTCCTTCTGCACGTCAGTCTCAAACCTCTGCTCTCTGTTAGATCCTTCTACTACCCAGTCTCCAAACTCTGCTCACTTTAACAGTCCTTGTGCACCCCAGTCTCCAAAGTTTTCTCTCTTTAACAGGCCTTCTACACCTAAATCTCTAACCTCTGCAATGTGCAACGGTCCTTCTGCACCCCAGTCTCCAAACTCTGTTCTCCAAAACAGTTCTTCTGTACCACAGTTTTCAACCTCTGTTCTCTGTAAGGGTCCTTCTTTACCCCAGTCTCCAACCTCTCATTTCTGTATCAGTCCTTCTGCACTACAGTCTCCAAACTCTGCTCTCAGTTACAGTCCTTCTGCACCTCACTCTGCAACCTCTTCTCTCTGACACCTCTTCTCTTCTGCATCCCAGTCTTCAACCTTGCTCTCTTCAACACTCCTTCTGCAACCCAGTCTCCCAAATCTGCTCTCTGCAACAGACCTTCTGTACTGCAGTCTCAAACCTCTGCTCTCTGTAATAGTCCTTCTGCACCCCATTCTCCAAACTCTGATTTCTGTATCAGTTTTTCTGAACCCCAGTCTCCAACCCCCGCTATCTGTAACTTTCCTTGTGCACATCAGACTCCAAACTCTGCTCTCTCTAAGATCCTCTTGAAACCCACTCTGAAGACTCTGCTTTCTGCAATGGTCCTTCTGCAGCCCAGTCTCCAAACTCTGTTCTCTACAACAGTTATTCTTCACCCCAGTCTCCAACCTCTACTCTCTGTAACGGTCCTTCTGCACCGCAGTCTCCAACCTCTGCATTCTGTGTCAGTCCCCTGCACTCAAGGCTCTAACCTCTGCTCTCTGTAACAGTCTTTCTGCACCTCAGTCTCCAAATTTTTTCTCTGCAAAAGTCTTTCTCCACACCAGTCTCCAACACCTGCTGTCTGCAACAGTCTCTGCACTGAAATCTCGAACCTCTCCTCCTTGCAACAGTTCTTCTGTACCCCAGTTTCCAGCCTCCTCTCTGCAACAGGCCTTCGGCACCCAAGTCTCCAACATCTGATCTCTCCAACAGTCCTTCTCCACCCTAGTCTCCAACCTCTACTCTCTGTAACAGTCCTTCTGTACTGCTGTTTCCAAACTCTTCTCACTGTAATGGTCCATCTGCAACCCAGTCTCCAAACTCTGCTTTCTGTATCAGTCCTTCTGCACCTAAGTCTTCAAATTGTGCTCTCTACAACAGTCCTTCTGCAACCCAGTCTCCAACCTCTGCTGTCTGCAACAATCATTCTGCACCCCAGGCTCTAACATCTGATTTCTGTATCAGTCTTGCACCCCAGTCTCCAAAATCTACTCTCTGTAACAATCCTTCTGCACCTTAGTCTCCAACCTCTGCTCTCTGCAACGATTCTTCTAAACCACAGACTCCAACCTCTTCTCTCTGAAACGATCCTTCTGCACCCAAGTCTCCAAACTCTGCTCTCTGCAACAGTGCTTCTGTACCCCAGTCCCCAACCTCAGCTCTCTGAAAGATCCTTCCGCACCCAAGTCTCCAAACTCTACTCTCTGTAACAATCTTTCTGCACATCAGTCTCCAACCTCTGCACTCAGCAATGGTCCTTATGCACCCCAGTCTCCAACTTCTGTTCTATGCAACAGCCCTTCTGTACCACAGTCTTCAACATCTGCTCTCTGTAACAATCCTTCTGTACTGCAGTCTCGTACCTCTGCTCTCTGTAACGGTCCTTGTTGACCCCAGTCTCCCAACTGTGCTTTTGGTATCAGTCCTTCTGCACCCCAGTCTCAAAGCTCTGCTCTCCGTAACTTTTCTTCTGATCCTCAGTCTCCAACCTCTTCTCTCTGTATCAGTCCTTCTGCACCCAAGTCTTCAAACTCTGCTCTCTGAAACAGTCCTTCTGCACCTCAGTTTTAAACAACTGCTCTCTGCAATAGTCCTTCTGCACCCCAGTCTCCAACCTCTGCTCTCTGGAACAGTCCTTCTATACCCCAGTCTCCATAATCTGCTCTCTGCAACGATCCTTCTGCACCCCAGTCTCCAACGTCTATTCTGCAACAGTCTTTCTGCAACCCAGTCTCCAAATTCTGCTCTCTGTAATATCATTCTGTACCCCAGTTTCCAACATCTGCTCTTTGTAACAGTCCTTCTGTACTGCAGTCTCCAACCACTGCTCTCTGCAATGGTCCCTCTGCACCCGAGTCTCCAACCTTGTTCTCAACAACAGTTCTTCTGTACCGCAGTCTTCAACCTCTGTTCTCTGTAAGAGTTCTTCTCCAACCCAGTCTCTAACCTCTGCTCTCTGTAACGGTCCTTCTGCACCCGAGTCTCCAAAGTCTGTGTTATGTATCAGACATTCTGCACCCCAGTCTCCAACCTCTGCTCTCTGTAACAGTCTTTCTGTACCTAAGACTCAAACCTCTGTTCTCTGCAACAGTGCGACTGTGCCCAAATCTCAAACCTCTGCACTCTGCAACAGTCCTTATGCACCTCAGTGTCCAAAGTGTTCTCTCTGTAAGATCCTTCTGAAACACAGTCTCCAACCTCTGCTTTCTGCAATTGTCCTTTTGCACCCCAGTCTTCAAATTCTGATCGCTACAATAGTTATTCTGCACCCCAGTCTGAAACCTCTGGTCTCTGTAACAGTACTTCTGTACTGCAGTCTCCAAACTCTGTTCTCTGTAAGGGTCCTTCTTCACCACATTCTTAAAACTCTTTTCTGTATCAGTCCTTTTGCACTACATTCTCGAAACTCTGCTGTCTGTATCAGGCATTCTGCACCTCAGTCTGCATCCTCTGCTCTCTGCAATAGTCCATATGCACAGCAGTCTCTAATTTCTGCTCTCTGCAACATTCCTTCTGCACCTCAGTCTCCAACATCTGCTGTCTGCAACAGTCCTTCTCCAACCCAGTCTCCAAACTCTGCTCTCTGCAACAGTTTTTCTACACCCCAGTCTTCAAACTGTATCTGTTGTTTTTCACCACAGTCTCAAAACTCTTCCCTCTGTAACAGTCCTTCTGCAAGTCAGTCTGCAACCTCTGCTCTCTGCAACAGTCCTACTGCACCCCAGTCTCCATCCTCTGCTCTCTGCAACAGTCCTTTTGCATTCCAGTCTCCAACCTCTGCTCTCTATAACAGTCCTTCTGTACTGCATTCTCCAACATCTGCTCTCTGTAAGCGTACTTCTAAACCCGAGTCTCCAACCTCTGCTTTCTGTATCAGTTCTTCTTCACCCCAGTCTCCAACCTGTTCTCTGTGTAACTGTCCCTCTGCACCTTAGTCTCCAACCTTTGCTCTCTGCTACAGTCCTTCTAGACCCCAGTCTCCAACCTCTGCTCTCTCTAACAATCCTTCTGCACCTCCGTCTACAAGCTGTGCTCTCTGCAATGGTCCGTCTGCACCTGAGTCTCCAACATCTACTCTCTATTACAGTGCTTCTACACCTCAGTCTCCAACCTCTGCTCTATGTAAGATCCTTCTGCAACCCAGTCTCCACACTCTGCTCTCTGTAAAAGACCTTCTGTACCCCAGTTTCCCAATTCTGCTCTCTGTATCAGTCTTTCTGAACCCCAGTCTCCAACATCTGCTCTTTGCAACGATCCCTCTGCACCCCAGTCTCCAACCTCTGCTCACTGCAACAGTCCTTGTGCAAACCAATCTCCAACATCTGCTCTCTGCAACAGTTCTTCTGTACTTCAATCTGAAAACTCTGCTCTCTGCAATAATCCTTCTGCACCCGAGTCTCCAACCTTTGCTCTCTGCAACAGTTCTTCTGTACCTCAGTCTCCAACTTCTGCTCTGTATCAGTTCTGCACCCCTGTCTCCCACATCTGCTCTCTGTAACAGTCCTTCTTCACCTCAGTCTTCAACCTCTGCTCTGTGTAACAGTCTTTCTGCACCCCAGTGTCCAACCTCTGCTCTCTTTAACGATCCTTCTGCATCCTAGTCTCCAACATCTGGTCTCTGTAACAGTCCTTCTGCACCCAAGTCTCCAACATCTGATCTCTGGAACAGTCCTTCTGCACCTCAGTCCGGAAACTCTGCTGTCTCTAACGATCCTTCAGCACTCCAGTCTCCAAACTCTGCTCTCCGTAACAGTCCTTCTGCACCTCAGTCTCCAAACTCTGCTCTATGTAAGATCTTTCTGCAACCCAGTCTCCAAACTCTGCTCTCTCTAAGAGCCCTTCTGCACCCCAGTCTCCAATCTCTGCTCTCTGTAACAGGCCTTCTGCACCCCAGTCTCGAAACTCTGCTCTCTGTATCAGTCCTTCTGCACCTCAGTCGCAAACCTCTGCTCTTTGTAACAGTCCTTCTGTATCTCTGTCTCCTACATCTGCTCTCTGCAACAGTCCTTCAGCACCCCAGATTCCAACATCTGGTTTCTGCAACAGTCCTTGTACACCCCAGTCTCCAACCTCTGGTATCTGAAACAGTCCTTCTGTTCCCCAGTCTCTAAACTCTGCTCTCTGTAACAATCTTTCTGTCCCTCAGTCTCCAATATCTACTCTCTGTAACAGTCCCTCTGCACCTCACTCTCCAACAACTGCTCTCTGTAAGTACCTTTTGCAACCCAGACTCCAAACTCTGCCCTCTGTAACAGTCCTTCTGCACACCTTCTCCCAACTCTCCTCACCGTAACAGGCCTTCTGCTCTCCAGTCTCTAAAATCTGTTCACTATAACAATCTTTCTGCACCCCAGTCTCCAAAATCTGCTCTCTGTAACAGTCCTGCTGCACCTCGGTCTACAATCTCTGCTCTCTGTAAGATCCTTGTGCAACCTTGTCTAAAAACTCTGCTCTTTGTAACAGTCCTTCTTCACCTCAGTCTCCAAACTCTATTCTTTGCAACACTCCTTCTGCACCCAGTCGCCACCCTCTACTCTCTGTAACAGTTTTTCTGTACCGCAGTCTTCAAACTATTTCTGTAAAGGTCCTTCTGAACCCGAGTCTCCAACCTCTGCTTTCTGTATCAGTTCTTCTGCACCCCTGTCTACAACCTCTGCTCTCTGTAACAGTCCTTCTGCAGCTCATATCCAAACTCTGCTATCTGCAACAGTTCTTATGCACCCCAGTCTCCAACCTCTTCTGTCTGCAGAATTCCTTCTGCACCCCAGTCTCCAACGTGTGCGGTGTGTAACAATCCTTCTGCAGCCAAGTCTCTACCTCAACTCTCTTCAAGGATCCTTCTGTACCTCAGGCTTAAAACTCTGCTCTCTGCAACAGTCCTTCTGCAGCCCAGTCTCCAAACTCTGTTCTGTGTAACAGTTCTTCTCAACCTCAGTCTTCAACCTCTGCTCTCTGCAAGAGTCCTTCTTCACACCAGTCTCCAACATCTGCTCTCTAAACAGTCCTTCTGCACTTCAGTCTCCAAAATCTGCTCTCTGCAAAAATCCTTCTGAACTCCAGTGTCCAAACTCTTCTTCCTGCAACGATCCTTCTGCAACCCAGTCTCCAAACTCTGCTCTCTGAAAGATCCTTCTGACCCCAGTTTTCAAACTCTGCTCTCTGTAATATTCCTTCTCCACGCCAGTCTCCAACCTCTGCTTTCTGCAATGGTCTTGCTGCAACCCAGTTTCCAACCTCTACACTCTGCAACACTCTTATGCTCCCCAGTCTCCAAACTCTGCTCTCTGTAACAGTGCTTCTGTACTGCAGTCTCCAAACTCTGCTCTCTGTAAAGGTCCTTTTGCACGCCAGTCTCCAACCTCTGCTTTCTTTGTCGGTCCATCTGAACCTCAGTCTCCAACCTCTGCTCTCTGCAAAAGTCCTTCTGCAACCCATTCTCCAACTTCTGCTCTCTGCAACAGACCTTCTGAACAACAGTATCCAACATCTGCTCTCTGAAAAAGTCCTTGTGTACCCTAGTCTCCAACCTCTGCTCTCTGCAGCAGTCCTTCTGTACTGCAGTCTCCAACTTCTGCTCTTTGCAATGAACCTTGTGCACCACAGTCTCCAACATCTGCTCTCTGCAAAAGTCCTTCTGCACCTCAGTATGAAAATTTTGCTTTCGGCAACAATTCTTCTGCACCCCAGACTTCAACATCTGCTCTCTCTAACAGTCCTTATGCACCTCAGTCTCCAAACTCTGCTCTATGTAAGATCCTTGTGCAACACAGTCTCCAAAATTTGCTCCCTGTAACAGTTCTTCTGCACCTCAGTCTCCAAAGTATGCTCTTTGTAACAGTCGATCTACACCTCAATCTGAAACCTCTTCTCTCTACAGGATCCATCTGAACCCCAGTCTCCAACCACTGCTCTCTGTAACAGTCCTTCTGCACCTCAGTCTCCAAACTATGCTCTCTGTAAGATACTTTTGCCACCCAGTCTCCTAACTTTGCTTTCTATAACAGTCCTTCTGCAACTCAGTCTTCAACCTCTGCTCTATTTAACAGGCCTTCTGCACCCCAGTCTCCAAACCCTGCTCTCTGTAACAGGCCTTCTGAACCCCAGTCTCCAATCCCTTCTCTCTGCAACAATCATTCTTCACCTCAGTCTCCAACATCTGCTCTCTGTAAGATTCTTCTGCAACCCAGTCTCCCAACTCTGCCCTCACTAAAAGTTCTTCTGCACCCCTTCTCCCAACTCTCCTCTCCGTAACAGGCCTTCTGCACCCCAGTCTCCAAAGTCTGTTCTCTAACAAGACTTCTGCACCCCAGTCTCCAACCACTGCTCTCTGCAACAGTCCTTCTGTGCCCCAGTCTCCAACCTGCGGTCTCTGCAAAAGTGCTTCTGCACCTCAGTCTTTTTTTTTTATTGTTGGTCGTTCAAAACCTTACACAGTTCTTAATACATCATATTTCACAGTTTGATTCAAGCGGGTTATGAACTCTTTACTTTACCCCGTATACGGATTGCTGTATCACATCAGTTACCCTTCCATTGATTGACATATTGCCTTTCTAGTGTCTGATGTATTCTGCTGTCAGTCCTATTCTCTACTATCCCCCCTCCCCACCCTTCCCCTCCCCTTTTCTCTCTCTACCTTTTCTACTGTAAATCATTTCTTCCATTTTTATTATCTTGTCTTACCTCTCCATTACATAGTTCTTGATATATCATATTTCACATTTTGATTCAAGTGGGTTATGCACTCTCATTTTACCCCATATACAGCTTGCAGAAATACCTCAGTTACACTTCCATTGATTTACATATTGCCATCCTAGTGTCTGTTGTATTCTGCTGCCTTTCCTATCCTCTACTATCCCCCCTCCCCTCCCCTCCCATCCCCTCCCCTCTTCTCTCTCTACCCCCCTACTGTAATTCATTCCTCCCACTTGTATTATTTTTCCCTTTCCCCTCACTTCCTCTTGTATGTAATTTTGTATAACCCTGAGGGTCTCATTCTATTTCCATGCAATTTCCCTTCTCTCTCCCTTTCCCTCCCACCTCTCAACCCTGTTTAATGATGGTCTTCTTCTCGTGCTCTTCTTCCCTAGTCTGTTCTTAATTACTCTCCTTATATCAAAGAAGACATTTGGCATTTGTTTTTTAGGGCTTGGCTAGCTTCGCTTAGCATAATCTGCTCTAATGCCATCCATTTCCCTCCAAATTCTATGATTTTGTCATTTCTTAATGCAGAGTAATACTCCATTGTGTATAAATGCCACATTTTTTTATCCATTCGTCTATTGAAGGGCATCTAGGTTGGTTCCACAGTCTTGCTATTGTGAATTGTGCTGCTATGAACATCGATGTAGGAGTGTCCCTGTAGCATGTTTTTTTTTTAGGTCTTTAGGGAATAGACCAAGAAGGGGGATAGCTGGGTCAAATGGTGGTTCCATTCCCAGCTTTCCAAAAAATCTCCATACTGCTTTTCAAATTGGCTGCACCAATTTGCAGTCCCACCAACAATGTACAAGTGTACCCTTTTCCCCACATCCTCGCCAGCACTTATTGTTGTTTGACTTCGTAATGGCTGCCAATCTTACTGGAGTGAGATGGTATCTTAGGGTGGTTTTGATTTGCATTTCTCTGACTGCTAGAGATGGTGAGCATTTTTTCATGTACTTGTTGATTGATTGTATGTCCTCCTCTGAGAAGTGTCTGTTCAAGTGCTTGGACCATTTGTTGATGGGATTATTTGTTATCTTATTGTCTAATTTTCTGAGTTCTTTATATACTCTGGATATTAGGGCTCTATCTGAAGTGTGAGGAGTAAAGATTTGTTCCATGATGTAGGCTCCCTATTTACCTCTCTTATTGTTTCTTTTGCTGAGAAAAAACTTTTTAGTTTGAGTAAGTCCTATTTTTTGATTCTAGATGTTAACTCTTGTGCTATGGGTGTCCTATTGAGGAATTTGGAGCCCTACCCCACAGCATGTAGGTCATAGCCAACTTTCTCTTATATCAGATGCCGTGTCTCTGATTTGATATCAAGCTCCTTGATCCATTTTGAGTTAACTTTTGTGCATGGCGAGAGAAAGGGATTCAGTTCCATTTTGTTGCATATGGATTTCCAGCTTTCCCAGCACCATTTGTTGAAGATGCTATCCTTTCTCCATTGCATGCTTTTAGCCCCTTTATCAAATATAAGAAAGTTGTAGTTTTGTGGGTTGGTTTCTGTGTCCTCTATTCTGTACCATTGGTCCACCCGCCTGTTTTGGTACCAGTACCATGCTGTTTTTGTTATTATTTCTCTGTAGTATAGTTTGAAATCTGGAATCACAATACCACCTAATTCACACTTCCTGCTTAGTATTGTTTTTGCTATTCTGGGTCTTTTATTCTTCCATATGAATTTCATGATTGCTTTCTCTATTTCTACAAGAAATGTCATTGGGATTTTGATTGGCATTGCATTAAACCCATAGAGAACTTTTGGTAATATCGCCATTTTGATGATGTTAGTTCTGCCTATCCATGAACAGGGTATATTTTTCCATCTTCTAAGGTCTTCTTCAATTTCTCCCTTTAGGGTTCTGTAGTTTTCATTGTATAAGTCTTTCATCTCTTTTGTTAGGTTGATTCCCAAGTATTTTATTCTTTTTGAGGATATTGTGAACGGAGTGGTTGTTCTCGTTTCCATTTCAGAGAATTTGTCGCTGATATACAGGAATGCCTTTGATTTATGCGTGTTGATTTTATAACCTGCCACTTTGCTGAATTCATTTATTAGCTCTAATAGTTTCTTTGTAGACCCTATTGGGTCTGCTAGGTATAGAATCATGTCATCTGTAAATAGTGATAATTTAAGTTATTCTTTTTTTATTTTTATGCCTTTAATTTCTTTCATCTGTCTAATTGCTCTGGCCAGTGTTTTGAGAACTATGTTGAACAGAAGTGGTGAGAGAGGGCATCCCTGTCTTGTTCCAGATTTTAGAGGTAATGCCTTCAATTTTTCTCCATTCAGAATGATGCTAGCCTGAGGCTTAGCATAAATTGCTTTTACACTGTTGAGGTATGTTCCTGTTATCCCTAGTTTTTCGAGAGTTTTGAACATAAACCGATGCTGTACTTTGTCGAATGCTTTTTCCGTATCTATCAAGATGATCATATGGTTCTTATTTTTAAGTCTATTGATGTGGTGAATAACATTTATTGATTTCCGTATATTGAACCAGCCTTGCATACCACGGATAAATCCTACTTGATCATGGTGCACAATTTTTTTGATATGTTTTTGTATCCGATTTGCCATAATTTTATTGAGGATTTTTGCATCTAGGTTCATTAGAGATATTGGTCTGTAGTTTTCTTTCTTTGAAGTGTCTTTGTCTGGTTTCAGAATCAGGGTGATGTTGGCCTCGTAGAATGAATTTGGAAGTTCTCCCTCTTTTTCTATTTCCTGAAATAGCTTGAAAAGTATTGGTATTAGTTCCTCTTTTGTAAAACTCTGCTGTATACCCATCTAGTCCTGGGCTTTTCTTAGATGGTAATCTTTTCATGGTTTCTTCTATTTCCTCAATTGATATTGGTCTGTTTAGGTTGTCTATATCCTCCTGACTCAATCTGGGCAGATTATATGACTTAAGAAATTTATCGATGCCTTCACTATCTTCTATTTTGTTGGAGTATAAGGATTCAAAATAATTTTAGATTATCTTCTGTATTTCTGAAGTGTCTGTCGTGATCTTGCCTTTTTCATCCCATATGCTAGTAATTTGAGTTCTCTCTCTTCTTCTCTTTGCTAGCATGGCTAAGGGTCTGTCAATTTTATTTATCTTTTCAAAGAACCAACTTTTATTTTTTTTATTGATTGTTCAAAACATTACAGAGCTCAAGACATATCATCTTTCATACATTCGACTCAATTGGGTTTTGAACTCCCCAAATACATAATACAGACTCACTTCTGTTACAGGGGAGAGAATTGAACAACAGCAGAGGAGGTAGAGAGGGAAGATGGGAGGGGAGGGAGGATAGTAGGGGATAGGAAAGGTAGAAGAATACAACAGTCACTAATATGCCATTATGTAAAAATGTGAGTATGTAAGAACCAACTTTTAGTTTTGTCAATTTTTTCAATTGTTTCTTTTGTTTCGATTTCATTAATTTCAGCTCTGATTTTAATTATTTCTTGCCTTCTACTTCTTTTGCTGTTGTTTTGCTCTTCTTTTTCTAGGATTTTGAGATGAAGTATGAGATAATTTATTTGTTGTTTTTTTTTCTTTTTTTAAGGAATTAACTCCAAGCAATGAATTTTCCTCTTAGAACTGCTTTCAATGTGTCCCGTAGATTCCGATATGTTGTGTCTGTGTTTTCATTAAACTCTAAGAATTGTTTAATTTCCTCCTTGATGTCTTCTAAAACCCATTGATCATTAAGTAACCTATTGCTCACTGTAACAATCCTTCTGCACCCGAGTCTCTAAAATCTGCTTTCTGCAGCAGTCTTTCTGCACCCCAGTCTCCAAACTCTGCTCTCTGCAACGAACCTTCTGGACCCCAGTCTCCAACGTCTGCTCTCTGCAACATTCATTCAGCAATACAGTCTCCAACATCTGCTCTCTGTAAGATCCTTCTGCACTCCAGTTTTCAAACTCTGCTCTCTGTAAAATTTCTTCTCCACCTTAGTCTCAAACCTCTGTCCTCTGCAACAGACCTTCTGCTCCCCAGTCTCTGAGATATGCTCTCTGTAACAGACCTTATGTACCGCAGTTTCCAACCTCTGTTCTCTGTAAAGGTCCTTCTGCAACCCAGTCTCCAAACTCTGCTTTTTGAATCAGTCCTTCTGAAACCCAGTCTTCAAACTCTGCTCTTTGTATTTATCCTTCTGCACCTCAGTCTTCAACCTGTGCTTTCTGTAACAGTCCTTCTGCAAGTCAGTCTCTAAACACTGCTCTCTGTAACATTCCTTCTACACCTCAGTCTCTAACCTCTACTCTCTGTAACAGTACTTCTGCACCTCAGTCTGAAACCTCTGCTCTCCACGATTCTTCTGCACCCCATTCTTCAACTACTGCTCTCTGTAACAGTCCACCTGCACCTCAGTCTCCAACATGTGCTCTCTGTAAGTTCCTTCAGCAAACCAGTCTCCAAACTCTGCTTTCTGTAACAGTTTTTCTGCACCCCAGTCTCCAACTTTTCCTCTCTTTAACAGGCCGTCTGCACTGCAGCCTCGAAACTCTGCTCTCTATAGCAGGCCTTCTGCACCCCACTCTCTATCCTCTGCTCTCTGCAACGATCCTTCTGCACCCCAGTCTCCAACCTCTGATCTCTGCAACAGTCCTTCTGCATCTCAGTCTCATGATTGTGCTCTCTGTAAGATCTTTCTGAATCCGTGTCTCCAAACTCTGCTCTCTGTAACAGTCCTTCTGCACCCTAGTCTCCAACCTCTGCTCTCCGCAAGAGTCATTCTGAACCCCAGTCTCCAAACGCTGCTCCCTGTAACAGTCCCCCTGTACTGCAGTATCCAACCTCTGCTCTCTGTAACGGTCTTTCTGCACCCCAGACTCCAATCTCTGCTTTCTGTATCAGTCCTTCTGTACCCCAGTTTCCAAACTCTGCTCTCTGTAAGAGTCCTTTAGCACTTCAGTCTCCAACCTCTGATCTCTGCAACAGTCCTTCTGCAACTCAGTCTCCAAATTCTGCTCTCTGTAAGATCCTTAGGCACCCATGTATTTAACCTCTGCTCTCTGAAACTGTCCTTCCTCACCCGAGTCTCCAAACTCTACTCTCTGTAACAGTCCTTCTGCACCTCAGTCTCCCAACTCTGCCCTCTGTTTGATTCTTCTGCAACCCAGTCTTTAAACTCTGCACTCTGTAACAGTCCTTCTGCAAAACAGTCTCCAACTTCTGCACTCTGTAACAGGACTTCTGCAACCTAGTCTCCAACCTCTGCTCTCTGTAACAGGCCTTCTGCACCCCAGTCTCCAACCTCTTCTCTCTGCAACGATTCTTCTCCACCCCAGTCTCCAACATATGCTCTCTGCAAAAGTCCTTTTGCACCCCAGTCTCCAAACTCTGCTCTCTGTAAGATCAATCTGAACCCCAGTCTCCAAACTCTGCTCTCTTTAACAGTCCGTCTGCACCCCAGTCTTCAAACTCTGCTCTTTGTGGCAGTCCTTCTGCACCCCAGTCTCCAAACTATTCTCTCTGCCACAGTCTTTCTGCTCCCCAGTCTCTGAGATCTGCTCTCTGTAACAGTCCTTCTGTACCGCAGTGTCCAAACTCTGCTCTATGTTTCGGTTCTTCTACACCCCTGTCTCCGAACTCTGTTTTCTGTATCAGCCTGTCTGAACCCCAGTCTCCAACCTCTGTTCTCTGTGTCCATCCTTCTGCACCTCAGTCTCCAACTTGTGCTCTCTATAAGAGTCCTTCTGCATTCCAGTCTCCAACCTCTGCTCTCAGTAACAGTCCTAAACCGCAGTCTGCTCTCTTTAACCGTCCTTCTGCACGCCAATTTTCAACTTCTGCTTCCTGTAACAGACCTTCTACACCTCAGACTGAAACCTCGGCTCTCTGAATAATCCTTCTGCACCCTAGTCTCCAACCACTGCTCTCTGTAACAGTACACCTGCACATAAGTCTCTAAACTCTGCTCTCTGTAAGATCCTTCAGCAACCCACTCTCCAAAATCTGCTCTCTATAACAGTACTTCTGCACCCCAGTCTCCAACCTCTCCTCTCTGTAGCAGGCCTTCTGCACCCCAGTCTCCAAACTCTGATCTCTGCAATGATCCTACTGCACCCCAGTCTCCAATCTCTGATCTCTGCAACAGTCCTTCTGCACCTCAGTCTCCAACTTCTGCTCTCTGTAAGATCCTTCTGCATCCCTGTCCCCTAGATCTGCTATTTGCAACAATCCTTCTGAACCCCAATCTCCAACCTCTGTTCTATATAACAGGACTTCTGCACCTCAGTCTCCAACCTCTGCTCTCTGAGACAGTCCTTCTGCATCCCAGTCTCTAAATTCTGCTCTCTGTAACAGTCCTTTTGTACTGCATTCTCCAAACTCTACTCTCTATAACGTTCTTTCCGCACCCGATACTAGAGTCTCTGCTTTCTGTATCAGTCCTTGTGCTAACTTCTGCTCTAAGTGTCTTTCTGCACCATAGTCTCCAACCTCTGCTCTCTGCAACAGTCCTTCTGCACCTCAGTCTGCAACCTCTGCTCTCTTCAACAGTCCTTCTTTACTTCCGTCTCCAAACTCTGCCCTCTGCAACAGTCCTTCTGCACCCCAGTCTCCAAACTCTGCTCTCTGTAACAATCCTTCTTCACCTCAGTCTGCAAACTCTGTTCTCTGCAACGGTCCTTCTGAACCTCAGTCTCCAAACTATACTCTCTGTAACAGTACTTATGCACTTCAGTCTCCAACCTCTGCTCTCTGTGGGATCCTTCGCCAACCCAGTCTCCCAACACTGCTCTCTGTAACATTCCTTCTGCACACCAGTCTTCAATCTCTTCTCTCTGCAACGATCATTCTTAACCCCAGACTCCAACCTCTGCTCTCTGCAACAGTCCTTCTACACTTCAGTCTCCAACAACTGGTCTCTGCAACAGTCCGTCTGCACCACAGTCTGAAAACTCTGCTGTCTGAAACGAACCTCCTGAACCTCAGTCTCCTACCTCTGCTCTCTGCAACAGTCCTTCTACACTTCAGTTTACAACAACTGGTCTCTGCAACAGTCCTTCTGCACCACAGTCTGAAAACTCTGCTGTCTGAAACGAACCTCCTGCACCTCAGTCTCCTACCTCTGCTGTCTGTGAAAATCCTTCTGCACCTCAGTCTCCGACATCTGCTCTGTAAGATCCATCTGAACCCCAGTCTCCAGCATCTGCTCTCTGTAACAGTACTTCAGCACCTCAGTCTCGAAACTTTGCTCTCTGCAACAGCCTTCTGCATCCCAGTCTGCAAACTCTGCTCTCTGCAATGATATTTCTGGACCCCAGTCTCCAACGTCTGCTCTCTGGAACAGTCCTTCTGCACCACAGTCTCCAACCTCTGCTCTCTGAAAGATCTTTCTGCACTCCAGTTTCCAAACTCTGCTCTTTCTAACATTTCTTCTCTACCCTAGTTGCCAACCTCGGCTTTCTGCAAGGGTCCTGCGGCAACCCACTCTCCAAAATCTGTCCTCTGCAACTATCCTTCTGCTCGCCAGTTACCAATATCTGCTCTCTGTAACAGTCCTTCTGTACCACACTCACCAAACTCTGCTCTCTGTAACGGCCCTTCTGCACCCCAGTCTCCAATCTCTGCTTTCTGTATCAGTCCTTCTTAACCCCAGTCTCCTACCTCTGCTCTCTGTGTCTATCCTTCTTCACCTCAGTCTCCAACCTGTGCTTTCTGTAACAGTACTTCTGAACCCAAGGATCCCACCTCTGCTCTCTGTAACAGTCCTTCTATACCATAGTCTCCAACCTCTGCTCCCTGTAACGGTCTTTATGCACCCCAATTTACAACCTCTGCTTTCTGTAACAGTCGTTCTGCACCTCATTCTGAAACCTCTGATCTCCACGATCCTTCTGCACCCCAGTCTCCAACCACTGCTCTCTGTAACAGTCCAACAGCACCTGAGTCTACAACCTCTGCTATCTGTAAGATCCTTCAGCAACCCAGTCTTCAAAATCTGCTCTCTTTATCAGTCCTTCTGCACCCCAGTCTCCAAACTCTCTTCTCTGTAACAGGCCTTCTGCACGAAAGTCTCCAGCCTCTGCTCTCTGCAACGATCCTTCTGCACCCCAGTCTTTAACCTCTGCTCTCTGCAATGATCCTACTGCTCCCCCGTCTCCAACATCTGATATCTACAACAGTCTTTCTGCACCTCAGTCTCCAAATTCTGCTCTCTGTAAGATCCTTCTGCACATCTCTCTCCAAACTCTGCTCTCTGTAACAGTCCTTCTGCATCCCAGTCTCCATGCTGTGCTCTCTGCAACAGTTCTTCTGCACCTCAGTCTCCAAAATCTGCTTTCTGCAACAGTCCTTTGGCACCCTAGTTACCAACATCAGCTCTCTTTTACAGTCCTTCTCCACCCCAGTCTCCAAATTCTGCTATCTGTAACAGTCCTCCTGTACTGCAGAATCCATCCTCTGCTCTCTGTAATGGTCTTTCTGCACCCCAAACTTTAATCTCTTATTTCTGTATCAGTCCTTCTGCACCCCAGTCTCCAACCTCTGCTCACTATTACAGTCCTTCTGCATCACAGTCTCCAAAGTTCGCTATCTGCATCAGTCCTTCTGCACCCCAGTCTCCAACCTCTGCTCTCTGTAACAATCCTTCTGCACCTCAGTCTCCAAATTCTGTACTCTGCAATGTTACTTCTGCACCTCAGTCTTCAACATGTATTCTCTGTATCAGTCTTTCTGCACCTTATTCTTTAACCTCTGCTCTCTGTAGGATCCTTCTCCAACCCAGTCTCCAAACTCTGCTCTCTGTAACAGTCCTTCTGCACACCAGTCTTTAACCTCTGCTCTCTACACTGATCCTTTTTCACCCCAGTGTCCAACCTCTGCTCTCTGCAACAGTCCTTCTGCACACCAGTCTCCAACATCTGCTCTCTGAAACAGTCCTTCAGCAACTCAGTCTAAAAACACTTCTCTCTGTAACGATCCTTCTGCACCTCAGTCTACTACCTCTGCTCTCTGTAAGACCCTTCTGCACCCAGTCTCCAAACTCAGCTCTCTGTAAAAGTCCTTCTGCAGAATAGTTTCAAACCTCTGCTCTGTGTAACAGGAATTTTACAACCCAGTCTCTAACCTCTGCTCTCTGTAACAGGCCTTCAGAACCCCAGTCTCCAACCTCTTCTCTCTGCAATGATTTTTCTGCACCCCAGTCTCCAACCTATGCTCTCAGCAACAGTCCTGCACCCTAGTCACCGAACTCTGCTCTCTGTAAGATCCTTATGCACTCCAGTCTTCAACCTCTTCTCTCTGCAACGATTCTTGTCCATCACAGTCTCAAACATTGGCTCTCTGCAACAGTCCTTTTGCACTTCAGTCTCTAAACTCTGCTCTCTGGAGGATCCATCAGAACCCCAGTCTCCAACCTCTGCTCTCTGTAACAGTCCTTCTGCACACCAGTCTCCAAACTCTGATCTCTGTAACTGTCCTTCTGCACCTTAGTCTCCAAACTCTGCTCTCTGTAACAGTCCATCTGCACCTCAGTCTCTAAAATCTGCTCTCTGCAACGATCCATCTGGACCCCAATCTCCAACTTCTGCTCTGTGCAACAGTCCTTCTGCACCACAGTCTCCAACCTCTGCTCTCTATAAGATCCTTCTGCACTACAGTTTCTAAACTCTGCTCTCTGTAAAATTCCTTGTCCACCCCAGTCTCCAACTTCTGTCCTCTGCAACAGTCCTGCTGCTCCCCAGTCTCCGAGATCTGCTCTGTGTAACAATCTTTTTGTACCGCAGTCTCTAAACTCTGCTCTCTATAACGGTCCTTCTACACCCCAATTTTCAACCTCTGCTTTTTGCAACAGTCCTTCTATACCTCAGTCTCCAACCTCCGCTCTCTGTAACAGTCCTTCTGCAACACAGTCTCAAACCTCTGCTATTAGTAACAGTCCTATACCACAGTCTTCAACCTCTTCTCTCTTTAACGGTCCTTCTGCATCCCAATTTCAAAACTCTGCTTCCTGTAACAGTCCTTCTTCTCCTGAATCTTTAAACTCTGCTCTCTGTAACAGTCTTTCTACAACCCAGTCTCCAACCTCTGCTCTCTGCAACAGTCCTTCTGCACCTCAGCCTGAAAATTCTGCTGTCTGGAACGAACCTTCTGCACCCCAGTCTCCTAACTCTGCTATCTGTAACAGTCCATCTACACCTCAGTCTCAAACCTCTGCTCTCTTTAACAGTCCGTCTGCACCTCAGTCTCCAAATTCTGCTGTCTATAAGATCCTTCTGCACCGCTGTCTCCAAACTCTGCTCTCTGTAACAGTATTTCTGAACCCCAGTCTCCAACCTCTGCTCTCCACAACAGTTCTTCTCCACCCCAGTCTACAACATCTGCTCTCTGCAACAGTTCTTCGGCAACCTGGTTACCAACATCAGCTCTCTTTTACAGTCCTTCTGTAACCCAGTCTCCAAACTCTGCTCTCTGTAACAGTCCTCCTGTACTGCAGAATCCAACCTCTGCTCTCTGTAACGGTCTTTCTGCACCCCAGACTCCAATCTCTGCTTTCTGTATCAGTCCTTCTTCACGCCAGTCTCCAACCTCTGTTCTCTATAACAGTCATTATGCACCCCAGTCTCCAAAATCCGCTATCTGCAACAGTCTTTCTGCACCCCAGTCTCCAACCTCTGCTCTCTGTAACAATCCTTGTGCATCTCAGTCTCAAAACTCTGTATTCTGCAACGTTACTTCTGCACCTCAGTCTCCAACATCTACTCTCTGTATCAGCCTTTCTGCAACTGATTCTTCAACCTATGCTCTCTGTAGGATCCTTCTCTCACCCAGTCTCCAAACTCTGCTCTCTGTAACCATCCTTCTGCACACCAGTCGCCAACCTCTGCTCTGTGCACCAATCCTTCTTCACCCCAGTCTCCAACCTCTGCTCTCTGCAACAGTCCTTCTGCACACCAGTCTCCAACATCTGCTCTCTGAAACAGTCCTTCAGCAACTCAGTCTAAAAACTCTTTTCTCTGCAAGGATCCTCCTGCACCTTAGTCTACTACCTCCGCTCTCTGTGAGACCCTTCTGCAACCAGTCTCCAAACTCTGCTCTCTGTAACAGTCCTTTTGCAGAATAGTTTCCAACCTCTGCTCTCTTTAACAGGATTTTTGCAACCAAGTCTCTAATCTGCTCTCTGTAACAGGCCCTCAGAACCCCAGTCTCCAACCTCTTCTCTCTGTAATGATTTTTCTCCACCCCAGCCTACAACCTCTGCTCTCCGCAACAATCCTTCTGCACCCTCATCACCAACCTCTGATCTCTGTAAGATCCTTATGCACTCCAGTCTCCAACCTTTTCTCTCTGCAACGATTTTTCTCCATCCCATTCTCCAACATCTGCTCTCTGCAACGTTCCTTTTGCACCCCAGTCTCCAAACTCTTCTCTCTGTAAGATTTATCTGAACCCCAGTCTCCAACCTCTGCTCCCTGTAACAGTCCTTCTGAAAACCAGTCTCCAAACTCTGCTCTCTGTAACTGTCCTTCTGCACCTCAGTCTCCAAACTCTGCCCTCTGTAACAGTCCATCTGCACCTCAGTCTCTAAAATCTGCTCTCTGCAATGATCCTTCTGGACCCCAGGCTCCAACTTCTGCTCTGTGCAACAGTCTTTTACACCACAGTCTCCAGACTCTGCTCTCTGTAAGATCCTTCTGCACTAAAGTTTCCAAACTCTGCTCTCTGTAACATTCCTTCTCCACCCCAGTCTCCAACTTCTGTCCTCTGCAACAGTCCTGCTGCTCCCCAGTCTACGAGATCTGCTATGTGTAACAGTCCTTCTGTACGGCAGTCTCCAAACTCTGCTGTCTATAAGGGTCCTTCTACACCCCAATTTAAAAACCTCTGATTTCTGTAACAGTCTTTCTGCACCTCAGTCTCCAACCTGTGCTCTCTGTAATATTCATTCTGCACCCCAGTCTCCAACCTCTGCTCTCTGCATTGGTACCACTTAACCCCAGTCTCCAACCTTGTTGTCTACAACAGTCCTTCTGTACTGCAGTCTTCAACCTCTGTTCTCTGTAAGGGACCTTTTGCAACCCAATCTCCCACCTCTACTTTCTATATCAGCTTTTCTGCACCACAGTCTCCAAACTATGCTCTCTGTAACCGTCATTCTGCACCTCACTCTGCAACCTCTGCTCTCTGAAACAGTCCTTCTACAACCAGTCTTCAAACTCTGCACTCTGCAAGAGTCCTTCTGCACCCCAGTCTCCATCCTCTGCTCTCTGCAACAGTCAATCTCTACCCCAGTCTCCAACCTCTGCTCTCTGTAAGGAGCCTTCTGTACCCCAATCTCCAAACTCTGCTTTATGTATCAGTTCTTCTGCACGCCAGTCTCCAAACTGTGCTCTGTGTAACAGTCTTTCTGCACCTCAAACTCCAACCTCTGCTCTCTACTACAGTCCTTCAACCCCTCAATCTCCAACCTCTTCTCTCTGCCACAGTCCTTCTGAACGTCAGTGTCAAAACTGTGCTCTCTGTAAGATCCTTTTGAAACCCAGTCTCCAACCTCTACGTTCTGCAATGGTCCTTTTGTAAACCTGTCTCCAACCTCTGTTCTCTACAACACTCATTCTGCACCCCAGTCTCCAACGTCTGCTCTCTGTAAGAGTCTTTCAGTCTCCAACCTCTGTTCTCTGTAAGGGTCCTTCTGCATCCCAGTCTTAAACCTCTGCTTTCTGTATCAGTCCTTCTACACTGCAGTCTCTAAACACTGCGCTCTCCAACGATCCTTCTGCACCTTAGTCTCCAACCTCTGCTCTCTCTAACAGTCCTTCTGTATCTCATTCTCCAACCTCTGCTCTCAGTAAGATTCTTTTGCAACCCAGTCTCCAAACTATGATCTCTGTAACTGTCCTTCTGCACCCCAGTCTCCAAAAAGTGCTCTCTGTAACAGGCCTTCTGTACCTCAGTCTCCAATCTCTGCTCTATGAAACAATCCTTCTGTGCACAAGTCTATAACATCTGCTCTCTTAAACAGTCCTTCTACACCCCAGTCTCCAACCTCTGCTCTATGCAACAGTCCTTCTACACCCCAGTATCCATACTCTGATCGCCCCAATGATCCTTCTGCATCCCAGTCTCCAAACTCTGTTCTCTACATCAGTTCTTTTGCACCCCAGTCTCCAAACTCAGCTCTCTGTAACAGTCTTTCTGCACCACAGTCTCCAACCTCTGTTCTCTGTAAGGGTCCTTATGCACCCCAGCGTCCAACTTCTTCTTTCTGTATCAGTCGTTTTGAACCACAGTCACCAAACTCTTCCCTCTGTAACCGTCCTTCTGCAACTCAGTCTGCAACCTCGGTTCTCTGCAACAGTCCTTCTGCACCCCAGTCTCAATTCTCTGCTCTCTGCAACAGTCCTTTTGCACCCCAGTCTCCAAAATCTGCTCTCTACAACATTCATTCTCCCCCCGAGTCTTTAAACTTTGCTCTCTGTAACAGTCCTTCTGTACTGCATTCTACAACCTCTGCTCTCTGTAATGGTACTTCTGCACCCGAGTCTCCAACCTCTGCTTTCTGTGTCAGTTCGTCTACACCCCAGTCTCCAACCTGTGCTCTGTTTAACTGTCCTTCTGCACTTTAGTCTCCAACTTCTGCTCTCTGCTACAGTCTTTCTGGACCCCAATCCCTAACCTCTACTCTCTGCAACAGTCCTTGTACATCCCAGTCTAAAACCTCTGCTCTCTGCATCAGTCCTTCTGCACCCCTGCCTCTAAACTCTGCTCTCTGTAACAATTTTTCTGCACCTCAGTCTCCAACCTCTGCTCTCTGCAACGGTCCTTCTGCACCTCAGTCTCCAACCTCTACTCTCTGTAACAGTGCGTCTGCACCTCAGTCTCCATTCTCTGCTCTCTGTAAGATTCTTCTGCCACCCAGTCTCCAAACTCTTCTCTCTGTAACAGTCCTTCATCACCCCAGTCTCCAAATTGTGCTATTTGTAGCATGTCTTCTGCACTCCAGTCTCCAACCTCTGCTCTCTTTATCAACCCATCTGCACCCCAGTCTCCAACGTCTGCTATCTGTAACTGTCCTTCTGCACCCCAGTCTTTAACCTCTGCTCTCTGCAACACTCCTTCTGCACCTCAGTCTCGAAACTCTGCTTTCTGCAACAGTCATTCTGCACTCAAGTCTCCAACCTCTTCTCTCCACAACATTCCTTCTGCACCCCATTCTCCAACCTGTGCTCTCTGTAAATGTTTATCTGCACCCCAGTATCCGAACTCTGCTCTCTGTACAGATCCTTCTGCACCCCAGTCTTGAACCTCTGCTCTCTGCAACGATCATTCTGCACCTCAGTTTCCAACTTCTGCTCTTTGAAATGATCCTTCTGCACCCCAGTCTCAAACCTCTGCTCGCTGCAACAGTCCTTGTGAAACTTCGTCTCCAACATCTGCTTCCTGCAACAGTTCTTCTGTACCTCAGTCTGAAAACTCTGCTCTCTGCAACAGTCCTTCTACACCCCAGTCTCCATACTCTGCTCGCCCCAACAATCCTTCTGCACCCCAGTCTCCAAGGTCTGCTCTCTGAAACAGTCCTTCTACACCCCAGTCTCCAACCTCTGCTCTCTGCAACAGTCTTTCTACACCCTAGTCTCAATACTCTACTCGCCCCAACGGTCCTTTTGCACCCCACTCTCCAAACTCTGTTCTCTACATCAGTTCTTCTGCACCCCAGTCTCCATCCTCGGCTCTCTGTAACAGTCCTTCTGTACCGCCGTCTCCAACCTCTGTTCTCTGTAAGGGTCCTTATGCACCCCAGTATCCAAACTCTGCTTTATGTATCAGTCGTTCTGCACCACCTTCTCCAAACTCTTCTCTCACTAACAGTCGTTCTGCAACTCAGTCTGCAACCTCTGCTCTCTGAAACAGTCCTTCTGCACCCCAGTCTCCATCCTCTACTCTCTGCAACAGTCCTTTTGCACCCCAGTCTCCAACATCTGCTCTCTGCAACTGTCATTCTCCACCCCAGTTTCCAACCTCTGCTCTCTGTAACAGTCCATCTGTACTACATTCTCCAAACTCTGCTCTCGGTAAGGGTACTTCTGCACCCGATTCTCCAACCTCTACTTTCTGTATCAGTCTTTCTGCACCCCAGTCTCCAAACTATGCACTGTGTAACTGTACTTCTGCACATTAGTCTCCAACCTCTGCTCTCTGCTACACTCTTTCTGGACCCAAATTTCCAAACTCTACTCTCTGCCACAGTCCTTCTACATTGCAGTCTAAAACCTCTGCTCTCTGCAACAGTCCTTCTGCACACCAATCTCCAACCTCTACTCTCAGCAACATTCCTTCTGAACCTCAGTCTTCAAACTCTGCTCTCTGCAACATTCCTTCTGCACCCCAGTGTCAAACCTTTGCTCTCTGTAAAAGTCCGTCTGCACCCCAGTCTGCAACCTCTGCTCTCTGTAACGATTCTTCTGCACCTCAGTCTCGAACCTCCGCTCTCTGTAACTGTCCTTCTGCACCTCAGTCTCCAAACTTCTTTCTCTGTAAAATCCTTCTGAAACCCAGTCTGCAACGACTCTTCTCTGTAACAGTCCTTCTGCAACCCAGTCTTTAACCTCTGCTCATTGCAACAGTCCTTCTGCACCTCAGTTTCCAACCTCTGCTTTCTGCAACAGTCCTTCCGCAAACAAATCTCCAACCTCTGCTCTCCGAAACATTCCTTCTGCACCCAAGTCTCCAACCTGTGCTCTCTGTAAAAGTCCTTCTACACCCCAGTCTCCAAACTCTGCTCTCTGCAACGAACCTTCTGCACCCCAGTCTCGAACCTCTGCTCTCTTCAACGATCCTTCTTCACCTCAGTCTCCAACCTCTGCTCTCTGCAACGATCCTTCTGCACCTCAGTCTCAATCCTCTGCTAGCTGCAACAGTCCTTGTGAAGCCCAGTCTCCAACATCTGCTTCCTGAAACAGTTCTTCTGTACCTCAGTCTGAAAACTCTTCTCTCTGCAATAATCCATCTGCACCCCAGTCTCCAACTTCTGCTCTCTGTAAAAGTCCTTCTGTACCTCAGTCTCCAATCACTTCTCTATGCAACAGTCCTTCTGCACCCAAGTCTCCAACATCTGCTCTCTGCAAAAGTCCTTCTTCACCGTAGTCTCCATACTCTGCTCGCCTAAACGATCCTTCTGCACCCCAGGATCCAACATCTGTTCCCTACATCAGTCCTACTGTAACTCAGTCTGCAACCTCTGGTCTCTGCAACAGTCCTTTTTACCCCACTCTCCATCTTCTGCTCTCTGCAGCAGTCCTTTTGCACCCCAGTCTCCAACATCTGCTCTCTTCAACAGTCATTCTTTACCCCAGTCTCCAATCTCTGCTCTCTTTAACAGTTCTTCTGTACTGCAATCTCCAAACTCTGCTCTCTCTAAGGGTACTTCTGCACCTGAGTCTCGAACCTCTGCTTTCTGTATCAGTCCTTCTGCACCCCAATCTGCAACCTCTGCTCTGTGTAACTGTACTTCTGCACCTTCGTCTCCATGTCTGCTCTCTGCTACAGTCCTTCTCGACCCCAATCTCCAATGTCTACTCTCTGCAGCAGTCCTTCTACATCCCAGTCTACAACGTCTGCTCTCTGCAATAGTCCTTCTGCACCCCAGTCTCCAACCTCTGCTCTCTGTAATGATCCTTCTACACCTCAGTCTCTAACCTCTGCTCTCTGAAACTGTCCTTCTGCACCTCAGTCTTCTACCTCCACTCTCTGTAACAGTGCTTCTGCACTTCAGTCTCCAACCTCTGCTCTCTGTGAGATCCTTCTCCAACCCAGTCTCCAAACTCTGCTCTCTGTAACAGTCCTTCATAACCCCAGTCTCCAAACTCTGCTCTCTTTAACAGGCCTTCTGCACCCCAGTCTCCAAACTCTGCTCTCTGTTTCAGTCCATCTACACCCCAGTCTCCAACCTCTGCTCTCTGCAATGATCCTTCTGCACCCCAGTCTCATACCTGTGCTTGCTGTAACAGTCCTTGTGTAACCCAGTCTAAAACATCTGCTCTCTGAAACAGTTCTTGTGTACCTCAGTCTGAAATCTCTGCTCTCTGCAATAATCCTTCTGCATCCAGTCTCTAAACCTCTTCTCTTAGTAACAGTCTTTCTGTACCTCAGTCTCCAAACTCTGCTCTCTGTGAGACCCTAGGGAAACCCAGTATTCAAGCTCTGCTGTCTGTAATAATCCTTCTGCACCCAGTCTCTTAACTCTGCTCTCTATAATAGGCCTTCTGTATCCCAGTCTCCAAACTCTGCTCTCTGTAAGAGGCCTTCAGAACCCCAGTGTCCATCTTCTACTCTCTGCAACAATATTCTGCACCCCAGTCTCCAACCTCTGCTCTCTACAACAGTCCTTTTGCACCCCAGTCTCCAATATCTGCTCTCTGTAAGATCTTTCTGCACACCAGTCTCCAAACTCTGTTCGCTGTAACTGTCCTTCTGTACTGGATTCTCCAACCATTGCCCTCTGTAACGGTTCTTCGGCACCCCAGTCTCCTACATCTGCTTTCTCTATTAGTTCTTCTGCACCCAAGTCTCCAACATCTGCTTTCTCTATTAGTTTTTCTGCATACCAGTCCCCACCTCTGCTCTCTGCAATAATCCACCTGCACCCCAGTCTCCAAACTCTGCTCTTTGTAACAGTCCTTCTGTACCTCAGTCTCCAATCTCTACTCTATAAAACAGTCCTTCTGCACACAAGTCTCAAACGTCTGCTCTCTGAAACAGTCCTTCTACAACACAGACTCCAACCTCTGCTCTCTGCAACAGTCCATCTACACCCCAGTTTCTATACTCTTCTCGCCCCAGAGATCCTTCTGAACCCCAGTCTCCAACGTATGCTCTCTGCAACAGTCCTTCTGTACCTCAGTCTCCAAACTCATCTCTCTGTAAGACCCTTGTGAAACCCAGTCTGCACACTCTGCTCTCTGTAACAGCCCTTCTGCACCACAGTCTCCAACCTCTGCTCTCTGTAACAGGCCTTGTGCACCACAGTCTCCAAACTCTTCTCTCTGTAAGAGGCCTTCTGCACCCCAGTCTCCAACCTCTACTCTCTGCAAGAATCCTTCTGGACCCCAGTATCCAACATCTGCTCTCTACAACAGTCCTTCTGCACCCGAGTCTCAAACCTCTGCTCTCTGCGAGATCCTTCTGCACACCAGTCTCCAACCGTTGCTCACTTTAACAGTACTTCTGCAACCCAGTCTCCAAACTCTGCTCTCTGTAACAATAATTCTGCACCTCAGTCTCCAACCTCTGCGCTCTGCAACAGTCTTCTGCACCCCAGTCTCCAAACTCTGCTCTCTGTAACAGTCCTATTGTACTGGATTCTCCAACCTCTGCTCTCTGTAACGGGCCTTCTGCACCCCAGTCTCCAACATCTGCTTTCTCTATCAGTTCTTCTGCACCTCAGTCTCCAACCTCTGGTTTCTGCAATAGTCCTTCTGCACCCAAGTCTCCAACCTCTTCTCTCTGCAACATTCCTTCTACACTCCAGTCTCCAAAATCTGCTCTCTGTAATGATCCTTCTGCACCCCGGTCTCAAACCTCTGCTCTCCGCAACGATCCTTCTGCACCTCAGTCTCCAAGCTCTGCTCTCTGCAAAGATCCTTTGGCACCGCAGTCTCAAACCTCTGATCGCTGAAAGATTCCTTGTGAACCCCAGTCTCCAACATCTGCTCTCTGCAACAGTTCTTCTGTACCTCAGTCTGAAAACTCTTCTCTCTGCAATAATCCATCTGACGCCCAGTCTTCAACCTCTACTCTCTGTAAAAGTCCTTCTGTACCTCATTCTCCAATCTCTGCTCTATGCAACAGTCTTTCTGCACCCAGGTCTCCAACATCTGCTCTCTGAAACAGTTTTTCAACACCCCAGTCTTCAACCTCTGCTCTCTGCAACAGTCCTTAGACACCCCAGTCTTCAACCTCTGCTCTCTGCAACAGTCCTTCTATACCCCAGTCTCCATACTCTGCAGCGCCCCAACAATCCTTCTGCACCCCAGTCTCCAAACTCTGCTCTCTGCAACAGTCCTTCCACACTCCAGTCTCCATTCTCTGCTCGCCCCAATGATACTTTTGCACCCCAGTCTCCAACATCATTCTCTTCATCAGTTCTTCTGCACCCCAGACTCCAACCTCTGCTCTCTGTAACAGTCCTTCTGTACCGCAGTCTGCAACCTCTGTTCTCCGTTAGGGTCCTTATGCACCCCAGTACCCAACATCTGCTTTCTATATCAGTCGTTTTGCACCATAGTGTCCTAACTCTGCCCTCTGTAACAATCCTTCTGCAACTCAGTCTGCAATGTCTGCTCTCTGCAACAGTCCTTCTGCACCACACTCTCCATCCTCTGCTCTCTGCAACAGTCCTTTTGCACCCCAGTCTCCAACATCTGCTCTCTGCAACAGTCATTCTCCACCCCAGTCTCCAAACACTGCTCTCTTTAATAGTCCTTCTGTACTGCATTTTTCAACTTCTGCTCTCTGTAAGGGTACTTGTGCACCCGAGTCTCCAACCTCTGCTTTGTGTATCAGTCCTTCTGAACCCCAGTCTCCAACCTGTGCTATGTGTAACTGTCCTTCTGCACCTTAGTCTCCAACCTCTACTCTCTGCAACAGTCCTTCTATATCCCAGTGTAAAACCTCTGCTATCTGCAACAGTCCTTCTGCATCCCAGTCTCCATCCTCTGCTCTCTGTATCAACCCTTCTGCACCTCAGTATCCAACCTCTGCTCTCTACAACGGTCCTTCTGCACCTCTGTGTTTAACCTCTACTCTAATTAACAGTGTTTCTGCACCTCAGTCTCCAAATCTGCACTCTGTAAGATCCTTCTGCAATCCAGTCTCCAAACTCTGCTCTCTTTAAAAGGCCTTCTGCACCCCAGACTCCAAACTATGCTCTCTCTATCAGTCCATATGCACCCCTGTCTCTAACCTCTGCTCGCTGCAACAGTCCTTGTGCAACCCAGTCTACAACATCAGCTGTCTGCAACAGTTCTTTTATACCTCAGTCTGAAAACTCTGCTCTCTGCAATAATCCTTCTGCACCCCAGTCTCCAACCTCTACTCTCTTTAACAGTCCTTCTGTACCTCAGTCTCCAACCTCATCTCTCTGTAAGACCCTTCTGAAACCCAGTGTGCAGACTCTGCTCTCTGTGACAGTCCTTCTGCACCCCAGTCTCAAAACTCTGCTCTCTGTAAGAGGCCTTCTGGACCACAGTCTCCAACCTCTACTCTCTGCAAGGATGCTTCTGCACCCCTGTCTCCAACATCTGCTCACTACAACAGTCCTTCTGCACCCCAGTATCCAACCTCTGCTCTCTGCGAGATCCTTCTGCATACCAGTCTCCAACCGCTGCTCACTGTAACAGTTCTTCTGCAACCTAGTCTCAAATCTCTACTCTCTGTAACAATAATTCTGCACCTCAGTCTCCAACATCTGCTCTCTGCAAGGGTCCTTCTGCACCAGGTCTCTAACCTCTGTTTTCTGCAACAGTCTTCTGCACCCCAGTCTCCAACCTATGTTCTCTGTAACAGTCCTTCTGTACTGGATTCTCCAACCTCTACTCTCTGTAACGTTCCATCTGCACCCCAGTCTACAACATCTCCATTCTCTATAAGTCCTTCTGCACCCAAGTCTCCAAACTCTGCTTTCTGCAACAGTCCTTCTGCACCCAAGTCTCCAACCTCTGCTGACTGCAACATTCCTTCTGCACCCCAGTCTCCAAACTCTGCTCTCTGTAATGATCCTTCTGCACCCCAGTCTCGAAACTCTACTCTCCATAACGATACTTCTGCACCTCAGTGTCCAACCTCTTCTCTCTGCAAAGATCATTTTGCACCCCAGTCTCAAAGCTCTACTCGCTGCAACAGTCCTAGTGAACCCCAGTCTCCAACATCTACTCTCTGCAACAGTTCTTCTTTACCTCAGTCTGAAAACTCTGCTCTCTGCAATAATCCATCTGCACCCGTCTCCAACCTCTACTCTCTATAACAGTCCTTCTGTACCTCAGTCTCCAATCTCTGCTCTATGCAACAGTCCTTCTGCACCCAAGTCTCCAACATCTTCTCTCTGAAACAGTCCTTCTACACCACAGTTTCCATACTCTGCTCGCCCAAACAATCCTTCTACATTCCAGTCTCCAACGTCTGCTCTCTGCAACAGTCCTTCTATACCCCAGTCTCCATACTCTGCTGGAACCAACGATTCCTCTGCACCCCAGTCTCCAACCTCTGTTCTCTACATCAGTTCTTCTGCACCCCAGTCTCCGACCTCTTCTCTTGGTACCAGTCAACCTGTACAGCAGTCTCCAACCTCTGTTCTCTGTAAGGGTCCTTATGCACCGCAGTATCCGACATCTTCTTTCTGTATAAGTCGTTTTGCACCACCTTCTCTGAACTCTGCCATCTGCAACTTCTGCTCTATGCACAAGTCCATCTGCACCCTAGTATCCAACCTCTGCTCTCTGTAAGAATCCTTCTGCACCCCAGTCTCCAAATTCTGCTCTCTGCAGCAGTCCATTTTCACCCCAGTCTCCAACCTCTGCTCGCTGTAATATGCTTCTGTACCCCAGTCTCCAAACTCTACTCTCTGTAACAGTTATTCTGCACTGCAGTCTCCAAACACTGCTCTCTGTTACAGTCCTTCTGCACCTCAGTCTCCAACCTCTGCTCTCTGTAAGGTTCTTCTGCACTCCAGTCACCAACCTCTGCTATCTTCAACGTTCTTTTGGCACCTCAGTCGCCAACCTCTGCTCTCTGTAATGGTCCTTCTGAAACCCAGTCTCAAAACTCTGCATTCTGTATCAGTCCTTCTGCACCTCATTCTCCAACCTCTGCTCTCTTTAACAGTCCTTCTGCACCTTAGTCTTCAAACTCTACTCTCTGCAATTGTCCTTCTTCAGGTCAGTCTTCAAACTCAACTCTCTGTAACAGTTATTCTGCATCTCAGTCTCCAAACTCTACTCTCTGTAAGATCCTTTTGCAAACCAATCTCCAAACTCTGCTCTCTGTAACAGTCTTTCTGCACCGCTTCTCCAAACTCTGATCTCTTTAACAGGCTTTCTGCACCCCAGTCTCCAACATCTACTCTCTGGAACAGTCCATACGCACACAAGTCTCCAACCTCTGCTCTCTGCCACAGTCATTATGCATCCCAGTCTCTAACCTGTGCTCTCTACATTAGTCTTTCTCCACCTCAGTCTAAAAACTCTGCTCTCTGCCATGATCCTTCTGCACCCCAGTCTCCAACGTGTGTTCTCTGCAACAGTCTTTCTGCACCGCAGTCTCCAACCTCTTTTCTCTGTAATGGTCCTTCTGCACCCCAGTCTTTAAACTCTGCTTTCTGTATCAGTCCTTCTGAACAACAGTCTCAAACCTCTCCTCTCTGTAACAGTACTTCTGCACCTCAGTCTCCAACCTGTGCTCTATGTAAGAATCCTTCTGCACCCCAGTCTCCAACCTCTGTTTGTGGTAACAGTCCTATACCGCAGTCTCCCACCTCTGCTCTCTGTAACAGACCTTCTGCACCCCAATTTCCAAACTCTGCTTCCTGTAACAGTCCTTCTGCACCTAAGTTTCCAAACTCTCCTATGTGTAACAGTCCTTCTACACCTCAGTTTCCAACGTCTGCTCTTTGTAACCGTCCTTCTGGACCTCAGTCTGAAACCTCTGCTCTCTGCACGATCCTTCTGCACCCCAGTATCAAACCACTGCTCTCTGTAACAGTCCACCTGCACCTCTGTCTTCAACCTCTGCTCTCTGGAAGATCCTTCAGCAACCCAGTCTCCAAACTCTGCTCTCTATAACAGTCCTTCTGCACCCCAGTCTCCAAACTCTCCTCTCTTCAACAGTCCTTCTGCACCCCAGTCTCGAAAATCTGATCTTTGCAAAAGTCCTTCTGAAAATCAATCTGAAAACTCTGCTCCCTTAAACCACTCTTCTGCACGCCAGTCTCCTAATTCTGCTCTCTGTAACAGTCATTCTGGACCTCATTCTCCCAACTCTACTCTCTGTAAGATCCTTCTACAACCCAGACTTTAAACTTTGCACTCTGTAACAGTCCCTCTGCACAACAGTCTCCAAATTGCTCTCTGTTACAGGACTTCTGCAATCCAGTCTCCAACCTCTGCTCTCTGTAACAGTCCTTCTGTACTGCAGTTTCCAAACTCTTCTCTCTGTAATGGTCCTTCTGCACCCCACTCTCCAACCTCTGCTTTCTCCCTCAGTCCATTGGCACTCAAGTCTCCAACCTCTGTCTCCCAACTCTGCCCTCTGTATCAGTCCTTCTGCACCCCAGTCTCAAACCTCTGCTCTCTGCACCAGTCTTTCTGCACCTCAGTCTCCATACTTCGCTCGCTGTAAGATGCTTCTGCACCCCAGTCTCCCAACTCTGCCTTCTGTATCAGTCCTTCTGAACCCCAGTTTCCAATCTCTGCTCTCTGCAACAGTCCTTCTGCACCTCAGTGTCCAAACTCTGCTTTCTGTATGATGCTTCTGCACCCCAGTCTACAACCTCTGCTCTCTGGAACAGTCCTTCTACACCCTAGTCTACGTAATATGCTCTGCAACACTCCTTCTGCACCCCAGTCTCCAATCTCTGCTCTCTGTAACAGTGCTTCTGCACCTCAGTCTCCAAACTCTGCTCTCTTTAAAAGGCCTTCTGCACCCCGCTTTCCAACCTCTTCTCTCTGCAATGATCTCTCTGCACCCCAGTCTCAAATCTCTGCTCGCTGCAACAGTCCTTTTGCACCCGAATCTCCAACATCTGATCTCTGAAACAGTTCTTCTGTACCTCAGTCTGAAAACTCTGCTCTCTGCAATTATCCTTCTGCACCCGAGTCTCCAACCTCTTCTCTCTGTAACAGTCCTTCTGTACCTCAGTCTCCAACTTCTGCTCTGTATCAGTCCTGCACCCCTGTCTCCCACATCTGCTCTCTGTAACTGTCCTTCTTCACCTCAGTCTTCAACCTCTGCTCTGTGTAAGAGTCCTTCTGCATCTCAGTCTGAAAACTCTGCTGACTGCAACGATCCTTCTGTACCCCAGTCTCCAACCTCTGTTCTCTGCAAGGATCCTTCTGAAACTCAGTCTTTAACCTCTACTCTCTGTAACAGTCCTTCTGCACCTCAGTCTCCAACATCTGCTCTCTGTAAAATCCTTCTGCAACCAAGTCTCCAAACTCTGCCATCAGTAACAATTTTTCTGGAGCCTTTCTCCAAACTCTTCTCTCCATACCAGGCCTTCTGAACCCCAGTCTCCAAACTCTGCTCTCTCTAACAGTCCTGCTGCACCTTGGTCTACAAACTCTGCTCTCTGTAAGATCCTTCTGCAACCTTGTCTAAAAACTCTGCTCTCTGTAACAGTCCTTCTGCACCTCTGTCTCCAAATTCTGTTCTTTGCAACACTCCTTCTGCACCCCAGTTGCCAACCTCTGCTCTCTGTAAGAGTCCTTCTGCACACCAGTCTTCAACCTCTGCTTTCTGTATCAGTCCATATGCTCCCCAGTCTACATACTCTGCTCTCTGTAATAGTCCTTCTGCACCTCATATGAAACTCTGCTCTCTGCAATAATCTTTTTGCACCCGAGTCTTCAACCTCTGCTCTCTGAAACAGTCCTTCTGTACCTCAGTCTCCAACTTCTGCTCTGTATCCGTCCTGCACCCCTGTCTCCCACATCTGCTCTCTGTAACTGTCCTTCTTCACCTCATTCTTCAACCTCAGCTCTGTGTAACAGTCCTTCTGCATCTCAGTCTGGAACTCTGCTGACTGCAACGATCCTTCTGCACCCCAGTCTTCAAATTCTTTTCTCCACAAAAGTTATTCTGCACCCCAGTCTCAAACCTTGGCTCTCTGTAACAGTTCTTCTGTACCACAGTATCCAACCACTGTTCTCTGTAAGGATCCTCTGCACCTCAGACTGCAACCTCTGCTCTCTGCAACAGTCCTCCTGCACCCCAGTCTTCAACCTCTGCTCGCTGCAACAGTCCTTCTGCAGCCCAGTCTCCGAAATCTGCTCTCTGAAATATTCCTTTTCCACCCCAGTCTCCAACTTCTGCTCTCTATTACCGTCCTTCTGTACTTCAGTCTCCAACCTCTGCTCTATGCAACAGTCTTTCTGCACCCAAGTCTCCAACATCTGCTCTCTGCAACAGTCCTTCTACACCCCATTCTACAACTTCTGCTCTCTGCAACAGTCCTTCTACACCCCAGTGTCCATACTCTGCTCACTCAAAAGATCCTCCTGCAACACCGTTCCAACCTCTGTTCTCTACAAAAGTTCTTCTGCACCCCAGTCTCCAACCTCTGCTCTCTGTAACAGTCCTTCTGTACCGCAGTCTCCAACCTCGGTTCTCCGTAAGGGTCGTTATGAACCCCAGTATCCAACCTCTGCTTTCTGTATCAGTCGTTTTCCACCAAAGTCTCGAAACTCTGCCTGCTGTAACAGTCCTTCCGCAACTCATTCTGCAAACTCTGCTCTCTGCAACAGTCCTTCTGCACCTCAGTCTCCAACCTCTGCTCTCTGTAAGGGTCCTTCTGCACCCGAGTATCCAAATTCTGCTTTCTGTATCAGTCCTTCTGCACCCCAGTCTCAAACCTAGGCTCGCTGTAGCAATCCTTCTGCACCTTAGTCTCCAACCTCTGCTCTCTGTAACATCCTTCTGCAACCCACTATTCAAACTATGATCTCTGTAACAGTCCTTCTACACCACAGTCTCCAAACTCTGCTTTCTGTATCAGGCCTTCTGCACACCAGTCTCCAACCTCTGATTTTTGTATCAGTGTTCTGCACCCCAGTCTTTAATCTCTGGTCTCTGCAACGATCTTTCTGCTCCAAAGTCTTCAACCTCTGTTCTCTTCAACACTTCTTCTGCACCCCAGTCTACAAACTCTGCTCTCTTTAACAGGCCTCCTGCTCCTCAGTCTCCAACCTCTTCTCTCTGCAACGATCCTTCTACACCACAGTCTCAAACCTCTGCTCTCTGCAACAGTCCTATTGAACCGCAGTCTCCAACCTCTGCTCTCTGTAATATACTTCTGTACACCTGTCTCCAACCTCTGCTCTCTTTAACAGTCCTTCTATTCCGCAGTCTCCAAACTCTATTTTCTGTAACGGTCTTTCTGCATTCCAGTCTCCCAACTCTGCTTTCTGTATCCGTCGTTCTGCAACCCAGTCTCCAAACTCTGCTCTCTGTAACAGTGCTTCTGCACGCCAGTCTCCAACCTCTGCTCTCTGCTACGATCCTTCTTCACCAAAGTCTCCAACCTATGCTGTCTTCAACAGTCCTTCTGCACCCCAGTCTCCAACATCTACTCTCTGCAAAAGTCCTTCTGCCCCTCAGTCTTAAAACTCTGCTCTCTGCAAAGACACTTCTGCACCCCAGTCTCCTACTTCTGCTCTCTCTAACAGTCCTTTGCACCTCATTATCATAACTCTGCTCTCTGTAAGATCCTTCTACAACCCAGTCTTTAAACTCTGCACTCTGTAACAGTCCTTCTGCACAACAGTCTCCAAACTCTGCTCTCGGTAACGGGACTTCTGCAAGCCAGTCTCCAATCTCTGCTCTCTGAAACAGCCCTTCTGCACCCCATTCTCCAACCTCTTCTCTCTGCAACGATTCTTCTCCATCCCAGTCTCCAACTTCTGCTCTCTGCAACAGTCCTTTTGCACCCCAGTCTCCAAACTCTGCTCTCTGTAAGATCCATCTGAACCCCAGTCTCAAACCTCTGCTCTCTGTAACAGTCCTTCTGCACCCCAGTCTCCAACATATGCTCTCTGCAACATTCCTTCTACAGCACAGTCTCCAACATCTGCTCTCTGCAACAGTTTTTTTGCAGCCCAGTCTCCAACCTCTGCTCTCTGCAACAGTCCTTCTGCAGCCCAATCTCCAACGTCTGCTCTCTGCAACAGTCCTTCTGCACCTCAGTCTCCTACCTCTGCTCTCTTTAACAGTCCTTCTGCACTCCAGTCTCCAACCTCTGCTCTCTGCAACAGTCATTCTGCACCCCAGTCTCCAACCTCTGCTCTCTGCAACCGTACTTCTGCACCCGAGTCCCTCAAACTCTGCTCTCTGCAACAATCCTTCTGGACCCCAGTCTCCAACCTCTACTCTCTGGAAGACTCCTTCTGCAGCACAGTCTCCAACCTCTGCTCTCTGTAAGATCCATCTGCACTCCAGTTTTCAAATTCTGCTCTTTGTAACATTCCTTCTCCAAACCAATCTTTAACCTCTGCTTTCTGCAAGTGTCCTGCAGCACCCCAGTCTCCATCCTCTGTTCTCTGCAACAGTCCTTCTGCTCCCCAGTCTCCAATATCTGCTCTCTGTAACAGTCCTTCGACAACTCAGTCTCCAAACTTTGCTTTCTGTATCAGTCCTTCTGAACACCAGTATCAAAACTCTGCTCTCTGTGTCTATCCTTCTGCACCTCAGTCTTTAAACTGTGCTGTCTGTAACTTTCATTCTACACCCTAGTCTCTAACCTGTGCTCTCTGTAATAGTTTTTCTATACTGCAGTCTCCAAACTCTGGTCTGTGTAACGGTCCTTCTGCACCCCAATTTCCAACATCTGCTTTCTGTAACAGTCCTTCTGCACCTCAGTCTTTAAACTCTGCTCTTTCTAACAGTACTTCTACACCTCAGTCTCCAACCTCTGCTCTCTGTAACAGTCCTTCTGCACCTCAGTCTGACACCTCTCCTCTCTACATGGTCCTTCTGCACCTCAATCTCCAACCATTGCTCTCTGTAAAAGTCCACCTGCACCTCAGTCTCCAACCTCTGCTCTTTGTAAGGTCCTTCAGGAACCCAGTCTCCAAACTCTGATCTCTATAACTTTCCTTCTACACCCCAGTCTCCAACCTCTCATCTCTGTAACAGTCCATCTGCACTTCAGTCTCCAAATTCTGCTGTCGGTAAGATGCTTCTGCACCCCTGTATCCAACCTCTTCTCTCTGTAACAGAACTTCCGAACCTCAGTCTCAAACCCCTGGTCTCTGCAACAGTCTTTTTCCAACCCAGTCTCAAACCTCTGCTCTCTACATCATTCCTTATGCACACTAGTTACCAACATCTGCTCTCTGCAACAGTTTTTGTGCACCTCAGTCTTAAAACTCTGCAATTTGCAACGACCCTTCTGCACCACTGTCTCCTACCTCGGCTCTCTGTAACACTCCTTCTGCACCTCAGTCTCCCAACTCTGCTCTCTGTAATATCCTTCTGCAACCCAGTCTTTAAACTCTGCACTTTGTACCTGTCCTTCTACACAACAGTCTCATACTTCTGTTCTCTGTAACAGGACTTCTGCAACCCAGTCTCCAACCTCTGCTCTCTGTAACAGGCCTTCTGCACCCCAGTCTTCAAACACTTCTCTCTGCAACAATTATTCTCCATCCCGGTCTCCAACATCTGCTCTCTGCAACAGTTCTTTTGAACCCCAGTCTCCAAACTCTGCTCTCTGTAAGATCCATCTGAACCCCAGTCTCCAACCTATGCTCTCTGTAACAGTCCTTCTACACCCAAGTCTCCAAACTCTGCTCTTTTTAACAGTCCTTCTGAACCTCAGTCTCCAACCTCTGCTCTCTGTAACAGTCCCTCTTCACCCCAGTCTCTAAAATCTGCTCTCTGCAACATTCTTTCTGCACCCCAGTCTTCAACATCTGCTCTCTGCAACACTCATTCTGCACTCCAGTCTCCAAACTCCGCTCTCTGCAACGATCCTTCTGGACCCCAGTCTCCAACCTATGCTCTCAGCAACAGTCCTTCTGCACCACAGTCTCCAAACTCTGCTCTCTGTAAGTTCCTCCTGCACTCCAGTTTCCAAACTCTGCTCTCTATAACTTTCCTTTTCCACCCCAGTCTCCAAAATCTGTTCTCTGTATCTATCCTTCTGCACCTCAGTCTCCAACCTATGCTCTATGTAAGAGTCCTTCTGCACCCCAGTTTCCAACCTCTTCTCTAGGTAACAGTCCTATACCGCAGTCTCCAAACTCTGTTCTTTGTAACGGTCCTTCTGCACCTTAGTTTCCAAACTCTGCTTCCTGTAACAGTTTTTCTGCACCTGAGTCCCCTAACTCTGCTCTCTGTAACCGTCCTTCTACACCCCAGTCTTCAACCACTGCTCTCTGTAAAAGTCCACCTGTACCTCAGTCTGAAACCTCTGCTCACCACGATTCTTCTGCACCCCAGTCTCCAAACACTGCTCTCTGTAACAGTCCACCTGCAGCTCAGTCTCCAACCACTGCTCTCTGTAACATCCTTCAGCAACCCAGTCTCCAAACACTGCAATCTATAACAGTCCTTCTGCACCCCAGTCTCCAACCTCTACTCTCTGTAACAGGCCTTCTGCACGCCAGTCTCCAAACTCTGCTCTATGCAACGATCATTCTGCATGCCTGTCTCCAACCTCTGCTCTCTGCAATGATCCAACTAAACCCCAGTCTCCAACCTCTAATCTCTGAAACAGTCCTTCTGCACCTCAGTCTCCAACCTCTGCCTTCTGTAATAGGTCTTCGGCACCCCAGTCTCATAACGCTGCTCTCTGTAACAGTCCTTCCGCACCACAGTCTCCAAACCCTGCTCTCTGTAACAATCCTTCTGCACCCCAGTCTCTAAATATGCTGTCTGCAACAGTCGTTCTCCACCCCAGTCTCAAACATCTGCTCTCTGCAACAATCTTTCTGCACCCCAGTCTCCAAACTCTGCTCTCTGCAACGAACCTTCTGGACGCCAGTCTCCAACGTCTGCTCTCTGCAACATTTCTTCAGCAATACAATCTCCAACATCTGCTCTCTGTAAGATCCTTCTGCACTCCAGTTTTCAAACTCTGCTCTCTGTAAAATTTCTTCTCCACCCCAGTCTCAAACCTCTGTCCTCTGCAACAGTCCTTCTGCTCCCCAGTCTCCGAGATATGCTCTCTGCAACAGACCTTATGTACCACAGTTTCCAACCTCTGTTCTCTGTAACGGTCCTTCTGCAACCCAGTCTCCAACCTCTGCTTTTTGAATCAGTCCTTCTGAAACCCAGTCTTCAACCTCTGCTCTTTGTATTTATCCTTCTGCACCTCAGTCTTCAACCTGTGCTTTCTGTAACTGTCCTTCTGCAAGTCAGTCTCTAAACTCTGCTCTCTGTAACATTCCTTCTAAACCTCAGTCTCCAACCTCTACTCTCTGTAACAGTACTTCTGCATCTCAGTATGAAACCTCTGCTCTCCACGATTCTTCTGCACCCCATTCTTCAACTACTGCTCTCTGTAACAGTCCACCTGCACCTCAGTCTCTAACATGTGCTCTCTGTAAGTTCCTTCAGGAAACCAGTCTCCAAACTCTGCTCTCTGTAACAGTTTTTCTGTACCCCAGTCTCCAACCTTTCCTCTCTGCAACAGGCCTTCTGCAATGCAGTCTCGAAACTCTCTCTCAATAGCAGGCCTTCTGCACCCCACTCTCCATCCTCTGCTCTCTGCAACGATCCTTCTGCACCCCAATCTCCAAACTTTGCTCTCTGCAATGATCCTACTGCACCCCAGTCTCCAACCTCTGATCTCTGCAACAGTCCTTCTGCACCTCAGTCTGCAAATTGTGCTCTCTGTAAGATCTTTCTGCACCCCTGTCTCCAAACTCTGCTCTTTGTAACAGTCCTTCTGCACCCCAGTCTCCAACCTCTGCTCTCTGCAAGAGTCATTCTGCACCCCAGTCTTCAAACACTGCTCTCTGTAACAGTTTTTCTGTACTACAGTATCCAACCTCTGCTCTCTGTAACGGTCTTTCTGCACCCCAGACTTCAATCTCTGCTTTATGTATCAGTCCTTCTGTACCCCAGTTTCCAACCTCTGCTCTCTTTAAGAGTCCTTCAGCACCTCAGTCTCCAACCTCTCATCTCTGCAACAGTCCTTCTGCAACTCAGTCTCCAAATTCTGCTCTCTGTAAGATCCATAGGCACCCCTGTATTTAACCTCTGCTCTCTGAAACTGTCCTTCTGCACCCGAGTCTCCAAACTCTGCTCTCTGTAACAGGACTTCTGCACCTCAGTCTCCAACCTCTGCTCTCTGCAACAGTCCTTCTGCACGCCGGGCTCTAACATGTGCTCTCTGCAACAGTCATTCTGCACCTGAGTCTGAAAACTCTGCTCTGTGCAACGACTCTTCTGGACCCCATTCTCTTACCTCTGCTCTCTGTAACAGTCCTTCTGCACCTCAGTCTCCCAACTCTGCCCTCTGTTTGATCCTTCTGCAACTCAGTCTTTAAACTCTGTAACAGTCCTTCTGCACAACAGTCTCCAACTTCTGCTCTCTGTAACAGGACTTCTGCAACTCAGTCTCCAACCTCTGCTCGGTGTAACAGGCCTTCTGCACCCCAGTCTCCAACCTCTTCTCTCTGCAATGATTGATCTCCACCCCAGTCTCCAACATATGCTCTCTGCAACAGTCCTTTTGCACCCCAGCCTCCAAACTCTGCTCTCTGTAAGATCCATCTGAACCCCAGTCTCCAACCTATGCTCTCTGTAACAGTCCTTCTACACCCAAATCTTCAAACTCTGCTCTCTGCAATGATCCTTCTGCACACCAGTCTCCAAACTCTGTTGTCTGCAATGATCCTACTGCACCTTAGTCACCAATCTCTGCTCTCTGTAACAATCCTACTGCACCTCAGTCTCCAAACTCTGCTCTAGGTAATATCCTTCTGCAACCCAGTCTCCAAACTCTGCTCTCTGTAACAGCCCTTATGCACCCAGTCTCCAACCTTCCCTCTCTGTAACAGTCCTTCTTCACCCCAGTCTTCAAACTCTACTCTCTGCAACAGTCCTTCTACACCCCAGTCTTTAATCTCTGCTCTGTGTAACAGTCCTTCTGAACCCCAGTCTTCAAACTCTGCTCTCTGTGGCAGTCCTTCTGCACCCCAGTCTCCAACCTATTCTCTCTGCAACAGTCTTTCTGCTCCCCAGTCTCCGAGATCTGCTCTCTGTAACAGTCCTTCTGTACCGCAGGGTCCAAACTCTGCTCTCTGTTTCGGTTCTTCTACACCCCTGTCTCCAAACTCTGCTTTCTGTATCAGCCTGTCTGAACCCCAGTCTCCAACCTCTGTTCTCTGTATTCATCCTTCGGCACCTCAGTCTCCAACTTGTGCTCTCTGTAAGAGTCCTTCTGCATTCCAGTCTCCAACCTCTGTTCTCAGTAACAGTCCTAAACCCAGTCTCCAAACTCTGCTCTCTTTAACGGTCCTTCTGCACGCCAATTTTCAACCTCTGCTTCCTGTAACAGTCCTTCTACACCTCAGACTGAAACCTCTGCTCTCTGAATGATCTTTCTGCACCCTAGGCTCCAACCACTGCTCTCTGTAACAGTACACCAGCACATCAGTCTCTAAACTCTGCTCTCTGTAAGATCCTTCAGCAACCCACTCTCCAAACTCTGCTCTCTATAACAGTCCTTCTGCACCCCAGTCTCCAACCTCTCCTCTCTGTAGCAGGCCTTCTGCACCCCAGTCTCCAAACTGCTCTCTGAAACGATCCTTCGGCATCCCAATCTCCAACTTCTGCTCTCTGCAATGATCCTACTGCACCCCAGTCTCCAATCTCTGATCTCTGCAACAGTCCTTCTGCACCTCAGTCTCCAACTTCTGCTCTCTGTAAGATCCTTCTGCATCCCTGTCTCAAAGATCTGCTATTTGCAACGATCCTTCTGCACCCCAATCTCCAACCTCTGTTCTATATAACAGGACTTCTGCACCTCAGTCTCCAACCTCTGATCTCTGCAACAGTCCTTCTGCACCCCAGTATCTAAATTCTGCTCTCTGTAACAGTCCTTCTGTACTGCATTCTCCAACCTCTACTCTCTGTAACGTTCTTTCTGCACCCGATACTAGAGTCTCTGCTTTCTGTATCAGTCCTTGTGCACCCCAGTCTCTAACTTCTGCTCTAAGTGTCCTTCTGCACATTAGTCTCCAAACTCTTCTCTCTCCAACAGTCCTTCTGCACCTCAGTCTGCAACCTCTGCTCTCTTCAACAGTCCTTCTGCACTTCAGTCTCCAACCTCTGCTCTCTGCAACAGTCCTTCTGCACCCCAGTCTCCAAAGTCTGCTCTCTGTAACAATCCTTCTTCACCTGAGTATGCAAACTCTGTTCTCTGCAACGGTCCTTGTGCACCTCAGTCTCCAAACTATACTCTCTGTAACAGTACTTCTGCACTTCAGTCTCCAACCTCTGCTCTCTGTGGGATCCTTCGCCAACCCAGTCTCCCAACACTGCTCTCTGTAACATTCCTTCTGCACACCAGTCTTCAATCACTTCTCTCTGCAATTATCATTCTTAACCCCAGACTCCAACCTCTGCTCTCTGAAACAGTCCTTCTACACTTCAGTCTCCAACATCTGGTCTCTGCAACAGTCCTTCTGCACCACAGTCTGAAAACTCTGCTGTCTGAAACGAACCTCCTGCACCTCAGTCTCCTACCTCTGCTGTCTGTTAAAATCCTTCTGCACCTCAGTCTCTGACATCTGCTCTCAGTAAGATCCATCTGAACCCCAGTCTCCAGCATCTGCTCTCTGTAACAGTCCTTCTGCACCTCAGTCTCCAACCATTGCTCTCTGCAACAGCCTTCTGCATCCCAGTCTGAATACTCTGCTCTCTGCAACGATCTTTCTGGACCCCAGTCTCCAACGTCTGCTCTCTGCAACAGTCCTACTGCACCACAGATTCCAACCTCTGCTCACTGTAAGATCTTTCTGCACTTCAGTTTCCAAACTCTGCTCTTTCTAACATTCCTTCTCTACCCTAGTCTCCAACCTCAGCTTTCTGCAAGGGTCCTGCGGCAACCCACTCTCCAAAATCTGTCCTCTGCAACAGTCCTTCTGCTCCCCAGTTACCAATATCTGCTCTCTGTAACAGTCCTTCTGCACCCCAGTCTCCAACCTCTGCTTTCTGTATCAGTCCTTCTGAAACCCAGTCTCCAACCTCTGCTCTCTGTGTCTATCCTTCTTCACCTCAATCTCCAAACTGTGCTTTCTGTAACAGTACTTCTGAACCCAAGGATCCCACCTCTGCTCTCTGTAACAGTTCTTCTATACCGTAGTCTCCAACCTCTGCTCCCTGTAACGGTCTTTATGCACCCCAATTTACAACCTCTGCTTTCTGTAACAGTCCTTCTGCAATTCAGTCTGAAACCTCTGCTCTCCTCGATCCTTCTGCACCCCAGTCTCCAACCACTGCTCTCTGTAACAGTCCAACAGCACCTGAGTCTCCAACCTCTGCTATCTGTAAGATCCTTCAGCAACCCAGTCTTCAAAATCTGCTCTCTTTACCAGTCCTTCTGCACCCCAGTCTCCAAACTCTCCTCTCTGTAACAGGCCTTCTGCACGCAAGTCTTCAGCCTCTGCTCTCTGCAACGATCCTTCTGCACCCCAGTCTTTAATCTCTGCTCTCTGCAATGATCGTACTGCATCCCGGTCTCCAACCTCTGATCTCTACAACAGTCCTTCTGCACCTCAGTCTCCAAATTCTGCTCTCTGTAAGATCCTTCTGCGCAGCTCTCTCCAACCTCTGCTCTCTGTAACAGTCGTTCTGCACCCCAGTCTCCAACCTCTGCTCTCTGCAACAGTTCTTCTGCACCCCAGTCTCCAAACTCTGCTCTCTGCAACAGTCCTTCAGCACTCTACTTACCAACATCAGCTCTCTTTTACAGTCCTTCTACACAGCAGTCTCCAAACTCTGCTCTATGTAACAGTCCTCCTGTACTGCAGATTCCATCCTCTGCTCTCTGTAATGGTCTTTCTGCAGCACAGACTCCAATCTCTTCTTTCTGTATCAGTCCTTCTGCACCACAGTCTCCAACCTCTGCTCTCTATTACAGTCTTCTGCACCTTAGTCTCCAAAGTCCGCTATCCGCAACAGTCCTTCTGCACCCCAGTCTCCAACCTCTGCTCTCTGTAACAATCTTTCTGCACCTCAGTCTCCAAACTCTGTACTCTGCAACGTTACTTCTGCACCTCATTCTCCAACATGTATTGTCTGTAACAGTCTTTCTGCACCTGATTCTTTAACGTCTGCTCTCTGTAGGATCCTTCTCCAACCCAGTCTCCAAACTCTGCTCTCTGTAACAGTCCTTCTGCACACCAGTCTCCTACCTTTGCTCTCTGCACTGATCCTTCTTCACCCCAGTCTCCAACCTCTGCTCTCTGCAGCAGTCCTTCTGCACACCAGTCTCCAACATCTGCTCTCTGAAACAGTCCTTCAGCAACGCAGTCTAAAAATACTTCTCTCTGTAACGATCCTTCTGCACCTCAGTCTACTACCTCTGCTCTTTGTAAGACCCTGCTGCAACCCAGTCTCCAAACTCTGCTCTCTGTAAAAGTCCTTCTGCAGAATAGTTTCAAACCTCTGCTCTGTGTAACAAAAATTTTACAAACCAGTCTCTAAACTCTGCTCTCTGTAACAGGACTTCAGAACCCCAGTCTCCAACCTCTTCTCTCTGCAATGATTTTTCTCCACTTCAGTCTCCAAACTCTGCTCTCGGCAACAGTTCTGCACCCTAGTCACCGAACTCTGCTCTCTGTAAGATCCTTATGCACTCCAGTCTTCAACTTCTTCTCTCTGCAACGATTCTTGTCCATCACAGTCTCTAACATTGGCTTTCTGCAACAGTCCTTTTGCACTCCAGTCTCTAAACTCTTCTCTCTGTAAGATCCATCTGAACCCCAGTCTCCAACCTCTGCTCTCTGTAACAGTCCTTCTGCACACCAGTCTCCAAATTCTAATCTCTGTAACTGTCCTTCTGCACCTTAGTCTCCAAACTCTGCTCTCTGTAACAGTCCATCTGCACCTCAGTCTCTAAAATCTGCTCTCTGCAACGATCCATCTGGACCCCAGTCTCCAACTCCTGCTCTGTGCAACAGTCCTTCTGCACCACAGTCTCCAACCTCTGCTCTCTATAAGATCCTTCTGCACTCCAGTTTCTAAACTTTGCTCTCTGTAAAATTCCTTGTCTACCAGAGTCTCCAACTTCTGTCCTCTGCAACAGTCAGGCTGCTCCCTAGTCTCCAAGATCTGCTCTGTGTAACAGTCCTTCTGTACTGCAGTCTCCAACCTCTGCTCTCTGTAACGGTCTTTCTAGACCCCAATTTCCAACCTCTGCTTTCTGTAACAGTCCTTCTGCACCTCAGTCTCCAAACTCTGCTCTCTGTAACACTTCTTCTACACCTCAGCCTCCAACCTCTGCTCTCTGGAACAGTCCTTCTGCACCCCAGTCTCAAACCTCTGCTATTAGTAACAGTCCTATACCACAGTCTTCAACCTCTGCTCTCTAATGGTCTTTCTGCATCCCAATTTACAAACTCTGCTTCCTGTAACAGTCCTTCTGCACCTGAATCTCTAAACTCTGCTCTCTGTAACAGTCCTTCTACAACCCAGTCCCCAACCTCTGCTGTCTGCAACAGTCCCTCTGCACCTCAGCCTGAAAATTCTGCTGTCTGGAGCAAACCTTCTGCACCCCAGTCTCCTAACTCTGCTATCTGTAACAGTCCATCTACACCTCAGTCTCCAACCTCTGCTCTCTTTAACAGTCCGTCTGCACCTCAGTCTCCAAATTCTGCTCTCAATAAGATCCTTCTGCACCGCTGTCTCCAACCTCTGCTCTCTGTAACAGTATTTCTGCACCCCAGTCTCCAACCACTGCTCTCCGCAACAGTTCTTCTCCACCCCAGTCTACAACATCTGCTCTCTGCAACAGTTCTTCGGCAACCTAGTTACCAACATCAGCTCTCTTTTACAGTCCTTCTGCACCCCAGTCTCCAACCTCTGCTCTCTGTAACAGTCCTCCTATACTGCATAATCCAACCTCTGCTCTCTGTAACGGTCTTTCTGCACCCCAGTCTCCAACCTCTGCTCTCTATAACAGTCATTATGCACCCCAGTCTCCAAAATCCGCTATCTGCAACAGTCTTTCTGCACCCCAGTCTCCAACCTCTGCTCTCTGTAACAATCCTTGTGCATCTCAGTCTCAAAACTCTGTATTCTGCAACGTTACTTCTGCACCTCAGTCTCCAACATCTACTCTCTGTATCAGTCTTTCTCCACCTGATTCTTCAACCTATGCTCTCTGTAGGATCCTTCTCTCACCCAGTCTCCAAACTTTGCTCTCCGTAACAATCCTTCTGCACACCAGTCGCCACCCTCTGCTCTGTGCACCAATCCTTCTTCACCCAAGTCTCC